>NW_017719338.1:0-51343 GCF_001865875.1 Lupinus angustifolius
TAACTCTTTTTCTCACATATGTAACTTGTTACTTAAATGAAGTAACCCTTTACCCACAATTTCGAAAAATGTTTAAAGTATTTTTAGAGTATTTCAACTTTCTTTAAAAATAGTTTGAGCATTACTACTTTTGTATATCAAAGAGTTTTAGGATAGAAGTACCTATATAGACTTAATCTAATTTTCTTGAAGCTTTAATCTTCTTGGTCTTCATAAGTATTCTTCCTTTTCTTCTTTTTGGTGATGTTGGTGTCTTCATCAAAACCTTGCCAAAGTCAAAAGCAAGGATCTTCTTCACAATATCATTCTTGGACAATCATGTAAATTACAATCATGTAAATTAGATGAAAAGTGCATATAAAAAAATAGAGGGAAAAATTATGCACAAGTGAAAAAGACTAAGGGCCAAAACGGTACTTAATAATTGTGAGTGGCATATAGGACTTGTACGTGTGATGCCATAGTGAACAATATATACCACAGAAAATACCTTCAGAGATTTAGATGAAAAATTAATAAAATGATTATTTTTTTCAGATTCATATAAGTTGATGAAAATTACATATAAAAAACAAGAGGACTAAACTTTTACAGTTGAAAACGTTGTGCAACCAAAACTGCAATTTAACAAAAAAATTACTTTTATTAGTACGTGAAATTTAGTTAAATCTCACATAATATATTGCTTCAATACAATTTCTGAACAATATTGTTTACCTCTTTTGTTTGCTTATTGAATGTACTTGCTGCAAATGTTAGGAAAACTTATTTACTTAGTTTTCTTTTGGTACATGATTTATCTATTTCAGTAATGAATTGCATAGAGATATATAATAAAATACTAATATTCACATATACTAAAAACCGTGATTTTTTTTAAAACTTTGAGCCAACTATGATATTTTATATAGTGGTATTAATAGTCGTATACTGGTAGAGTAATTATATAGTGGTATAATAATCTACTAATTAAATTGTATACCAGTTAAATTATATATCTATATTAATATATAATGTAAAAACATGATTAATGTGTAATATAATTTAACATATTTAATTTTTATATCCCAGCTCTCCCTTTATATTTACAAATTAAGTATTCCTAGTGCAAGGTCATTCCTTTTTTATGATCATTTTTCTAATACATGAATACAATAATTTTGAAACTATCATGTATACATTGAATGCAATAATTTTGTAACTTATATTGTGCAAATAATTTTGTAACTTATATTGTGCAAATAATTTTGCAACAATCGAATGAAAAATATAATAATTTGTATTTGATTATTTTATGTTATTTTTAAAAAGAGAATATATTGTGTTCTTTGCCACATATGAAACAAAAAAACTTCACCTCATGAAGCCTTAGTCAGCCCCTCTCAAGATTATCACAAGTTTATATGATCCAATTTTTTCATATAAAAAAGATTACACTTTTAAAGAAGTGTCAAAATACAATCAAATTAATTACATATTTATTATTTCTCATAGATAATTCTTTTGTATGAATTTATAACATGTAAAAACTATATGCTCAATCTCAAACAATATATATGAATTACTCTTGATGTCTTAGTCACCCGTGAAGATAATGAGATGATGATCTTTGGTCCAACTTCCTCATATTAGGAAGATTACACTTTTGAAGATGTAACACAATCAAATCAAATATTAAACATTTATTCTTTTTCAAAATATAATTCTTTTGTAAGAATTTATAACAAATAAATCAATCATTATAACAAATATAATATATTTATCAATATAAATATTTTTTGCATCATATAACTCAATTATTGAAATGATTCAATAACTAATTATGTTACAAACAACTATTAAGTTCTTGGTCTTAACCTATATAACTGTCATAATATACTGATATGAAGACCATTTCACTTATTTTTAGGTTGATCCAACTAGTACATTATAATTTTAATAAATGTGATTTTATATGGATCCAACAATAACGTTATTTAACAAATATTTTTGGGAGAAATGGTGTTCATTTCCATGATCTCTTATGCTTTAAATTTTTTTAATTTTCAACACGCTGAAAAAAAATTCTATTAAAAAAAGTTAATTTTAGTTGGGAGTTTTAAACATTTATTATTTAATAGACTTAAAAAAATTTATTAGAATCAATATATAATTTACTTACTTATTCCCTCTCATTCTTAATATAAAAATGACATCATTTTCTTCTTTTATAGGCATTTTATATTTTCTATCCAACATTTATTTATTTTCCTTCATACCCCCCTCCCTAAAAAATTTCAAATATCTTTTTTTGTTAATATTATAATGTTATAATATTTTATAAAAAACAAGAAAAATAATTACTTTTATTAGTGTGTATAATTCAGTTTGAAGTGTCTTATGTTTTTATTATATGTTTATAATATTATTGAAGTGTGTGTCTTGTTATATTCCACCTCCTTCCTATTATAAATACCATTTTGAAGTTTTCAATGTCCATTTTATAATACTGTATGTAACATTCTTTTATCATTTACCCATATTAAAACATTTCATTTTATCACTCCTGACAACTTGTTGGAAGAGACAATTATAAATCCTGAAAGAGATTAGTTCCATACCTAAAATGTAAAAAAATACTCTTGGTAGTACTAAAAAAAATGAAAACACCATGAATTTCATATTCACTATTATGGTTGGTAATATTATTATTACTAATTTTAAAAATAGACAGACAATAAAAAGAAAGGCTTAAATGCAGTTTTGATCTCTCAAAATTTTCGATCATATGATTTTAGTCCCTCAATTTTTTATGTGTAATTCCCATTCGTTAACTTTTCATCCAAACCCCTAACGAGGTTTTCTATATGAAAAATTTTGTCCACCACAGAATTATGTGTTATTCCTGTAACATCGACGATTATACGGTGCAATTTTGGTTCCTCATCCTTTTCTTTAGTGCAAATTTCACTCCTCTATTTTTTATTTGTATTTTTCATCTAAATAAAGGATCCTATCAAAATATATTTAAATTAAATAATCACAATCTAATAACTCAAACAATGACCACTTGATTTCCTACGATTAAATATAAAATATGTGATAAATGTTGTCCAATATGACATGCATCATTCATATGACACTTGAAATCAATGGTATTAATATGGTACTAGTTATCAAATCGATTAGGATACTGATACAGTAGTATAATAGTTTAATCAGTGATTTATTAATTAAAGCGCATAGCAGTGAAATTAGATATACATGTATAATATATTAACATTAATGTTAAAAAATCAATAAAAAACCAATAATTTTTTTTTCATTAAAAAATTAATTTTAAATAAAAACCGGCCAATACGACCGGTACAGTTCAATTGAAAACCGGCTGGTATGATCACATAACTAGTATAATTATTGTACCATACTATTATTGGGTCCAGTTTACCGGTTGAACCGGCCGATACGAAACGATTTTAACAACACTGCTTGAAATTGTATAGTACAATTTTAATCTTTCATTATTTTCAATTTTGCAAATTTCCTCGTCATATTATTATATTTAAGAATAGTAGACATTTATAAAAACAAATTTAATTAAAAAAAAAGTTTTAAATAATCAATCAACGAAATTGAATAATTGTTTGAATATACTATTTCTACTAGATTAAATTATTACTAGATGCATTACGAATTAGAAAGGAAAGAAGAATTACAGTTTAATGTTCGTTAATGTGTTATTTTCTTGTTTTTTGTCATTTGTCTTCTTATCTATTAAGTATTAACATGCACTAGTTCATTGTTATTGTGCCCATATCAACATCCACTTCACATTCAATTTTAGAAGATGATATTATTACTGTGAAAGTTTTCAATTTTTATTATGGATATTAAAAGAATGACCATTTTTGCAGGAGTTTTAAATTTGGTAAAAAAAGAATAAATTGGTAACCAAAATTATACCATGTAATTCTATGTGTGACATAAGAATGAAACGATTAAGACTTAAGAATAAAATGAATGAGACTCCTCTCCAGTAATGAAGAGACAGTGATGCTAAAATAAGAAAAATGTGATATACTTTTACACTTATATTCTTATGTTTATTATGATAAGACAAAATTACCCTTTAAACTAAAGGGAAAAATTACATTTACCAAGCCTGACCGCAATGAAACATATAATGTTATGTTAGAAGAATGGTGTGAAACAGTTTCAAGGTATTAGATTGACAGCTACTGAAATAACCACATGATATACTAAATTAGAAAGAAATTGAATTAAATATGAATGTAATATTTATTTATTATTATTTTAAAGAATTATATGTAATTACTTTATTTTTATTATTTTTTTAAAGATAAATAATAATTAAATATAAAAAATAAAAAATATAATAATATTATATAAAACCCATTTAATATTATGTATAGATCTTTTTCTCACTAAATATGATAGAATTGAGAGTGTCACATGCAATGTGAGCATCAGCTCTGTCCACTCTTCCAACTGGATAAATACTCTTCTTACCTTCTTTACCCCAACTTTTCACTCCATTTTCTTCATCTCTCAAATCCTCTCTCTCTCTCTCTCTGAACCATAGCTTCTAAGCTCTTTGTCTCTCTAATGGCAGAGCTTACACCCTGAACTAACATACAGAGGTACCCACTCTTCTTCTCTCCCACTCTCGCTCTGTATCTCAATCTACACAGAATGAAACCCAAACACATACAACAAAGTTTCTCACTCTTTCTCTTCTTCTTCTTCTCTCTCTTCACATTCTTCCCTTTCTCTTCTCCTTCACCTCAACAACTTCTCAACTTCAAAGCAACACTCCCTGACCCGTCCATTCTCTCTACATGGCTCCCAACCCAAAACCCATGCTCATTTAACGGCGTCACCTGCAACAAAAACACTAACCAACTCACTTCCATTAACCTCACCTCCATCCCTCTCACCGTTAACTTCACCGTGATCTCCACCCACCTTCTCTCCATCGACCATCTCCAAATCCTGACCCTCCATTCCACCAATCTAACGGGTACCATCACTCCCTTCAAAAAATGTTCAACCTCTTTAACCACCATAGACCTCTCCTTTAACTCTCTCTCAGGTTCAGTTTATGACTTAACCACTTTTTCACTTTGCACCACTCTTCAATCTCTTAACCTCTCTAACAACCTTCTAGAATATTCTTCTCTGAGCCAACCCTCTCTGAAACCATGGACCCTATCTCTCAAACTCATTGACCTCTCTCATAACATGATTTCTGGTTCCGAGTTTCTTCCTTGGATCCTGAACCATGGTTGTGATGGGTTAAACCAACTTCACGTTCAAGGTAATAAGTTAACCGGAGAAACCGATTTCTCCGGTTGCAGTAACTTACAGTATTTAGACCTTTCCGGTAACAACTTCTCCGTTCAAATCCCGTCTTTCGGTGAATGCATTTCTCTGCAGTTTCTTGATATCTCTTCTAACAAATATTTTGGTGATATTTCTCAATCACTGTCATATTGTAACAAGCTTAGTTACCTGAATGTTTCAAGTAACCAGTTTTCCGGTTTGGTTCCGGTTTTTCCCTCCGGTTCTTCTCTGCAGTTTCTCTACTTCGATAACAACCATTTCTTTGGTGAGATTCCGGTTCGACTTGCCAGTAACCTCTGCTCCACACTACTTGAGCTGAATTTATCTCACAACAACATATCTGGTACTGTACCGAGCGAATTTACCACCTGCTCTTCGCTCCAATTGCTGGATATCTCCCACAACAAGTTCACCGGTGAGTTGGTGGTTTCGGTTTTCGCCGAAATGAGCAGCCTTAAAAAGCTTGTTCTGTCCTTCAATGAATTCACTGGGTCTCTACCGGAATCTTTTTCGAAGATGGTGGGTTTGGAATCGTTGGATCTGAGTGCTAATAACTTGTCTGGTTCAATTCCTAAAGGACTCTGTCAAGATCCTAAGAACAGTTTCAAGGAGCTTTATTTACAGAATAACAATTTTTCTGGTTCTATTCCATCCACATTAAGCAACTGTTCAAACCTCGTGGCATTGGATTTGAGCTTCAATTACCTCACGGGTACTATCCCTGCTAGTTTAGGGTCTCTTTCGAATCTTCGTGATTTGATAATGTGGCTCAATCAGCTTCATGGTGAAATACCACAAGAGCTAATGTACATGACTATGTTGCAGAATTTGATCCTGGATTTCAATTTCTTGTCCGGAAACATTCCTTCTGGGTTAAGCAATTGCTCCAACTTGAATTGGATCTCGCTTTCGAATAATAGGCTTAGTGGAGAAATTCCATCTTGGATTGGAAAGTTATCAAATCTGGCTATTTTGAAGCTGAGTAATAATTCGTTCACCGGCCGGATTCCACCTGAGCTTGGAGATTGCAAAAGCTTGGTATGGTTGGATCTGAATACTAATGCACTAACAGGGCCAATACCACCGGAGCTGTTTAAGCAATCAGGGGAAATCACATTGCATTTCATAAGTGGGAAGACTTATGCTTACATAAAGAATGATGGGAGGAAGGAGTGTCATGGCGCAGGGAACTTGCTAGAGTATGCAGGGATCAGTCAGGTGCAATTGAGCCGGATTTCAGTTATGAAAAGGAACTCTTGCAATTTCACCAGAGTTTACGAAGGTATGGTGCGGCCAACGTTTAACAGAAATGGTTCTATGATCTTTTTGGATATTTCATATAACATGTTGTCTGGTAGTATTCCCAAGGAGATTGGGGCAATGTACTATTTGACAATCTTGAATTTGGGTCACAATAATATATCTGGGAGCATTCCAGAAGAGCTTGGGAAAGTGAAAGACCTCAATATTCTTGATCTGTCTTACAATAGGCTTGAAGGGGAGATTCCATCAACCATGGCAGGACTCTCCTTGCTTACAGAAATTGATTTTTCAAACAATTATCTCTCTGGGTCGATTCCTGAATCCGGCCAATTTGATACTTTTCCAGCAGCCAAGTTTATGAATAATTCTGATCTATGTGGAGTTCCTCTTAATAAATGTGTGTCAGGCATAGGACCCAGTGCAAGTGCCCAACATCAGAATTCTCACAGGAGACAGGCATCTCTTGTGGGGAGCGTCGCCATGGGGTTGATATTCTCACTCTTCTGCATCTTTGGTTTGATTATTATTGCCGTTGAGACAAAAAATAGGAGGAAGAAGAAGGAAGCTGAGCTCGATGCTTACATTGACGGTAATTCTCATTCGGGTAATGCCAATTCAGGCTGGAAATTGACCAGTGCCCGCGAAGCGCTTAGCATAAACCTTGCTACATTCGAGAAGCCCCTCAGAAAGCTCACTTTTGCAGATCTTCTTGAAGCTACCAATGGCTTTCACAATGACACTCTTATTGGTTCGGGCGGTTTTGGTGATGTGTACAAGGCTCAGTTGAAGGATGGTAGTGCTGTGGCCATCAAGAAATTGATACGTATAAGTGGACAAGGGGACAGAGAGTTCACTGCTGAAATGGAAACCATTGGGAAAATCAAGCATAGGAACCTTGTTCCCCTTCTGGGCTATTGTAAGGTTGGAGAAGAGAGACTCTTGGTTTATGAGTACATGAAATATGGGAGTCTAGATGATGTTCTGCACGACCCGAAGAAAGCTGGGATCAAGCTAAACTGGTCAGCGAGGAGAAGAATTGCCATTGGAGCTGCCAGGGGATTGGCTTTTCTTCATCACAATTGCAGCCCCCACATTATTCACAGAGACATGAAATCAAGTAATGTGTTACTTGATGAGAACTTGGAAGCTAGAGTCTCTGATTTTGGAATGGCTAGGCTTATGAGTGCGATGGATACCCATTTGAGTGTGAGCACATTAGCTGGCACCCCAGGCTATGTTCCTCCTGAATACTATCAAAGCTTTAGATGCTCCACCAAAGGTGATGTTTATAGCTATGGTGTTGTTTTGTTGGAGTTGCTCACAGGGAGAAATCCCACGGATTCAGCAGATTTTGGCGATAACAATCTTGTGGGGTGGGTGAAACAACATGCCAAACTTAAGATAAGTGATGTTTTTGACCCAGAGCTGATGAAGGAAGACCCCAACCTAGAAATTGAACTTCTACAGCACTTGAAGGTTGCGTGTGCTTGTTTGGATGATAGATCTTGGCGGCGACCAACGATGATTCAAGTCATGGCAATGTTCAAAGAAATTCAAGCCGGATCAGGGATGGATTCGCAATCTACCATAGCTACAGAATATGACGGCTTAAATGATCTTGAAATGGTTGAAATGAGCATTCAAGAAGTCCCTGAGTTAAGCAAGCCTTAAGCAAAAGTTCCAGAAACTTCAAGAGAGGAAACAGATTTTTCCTTTTTGGCTGGGTCTAAGATGTATGTAGTAGTCTTGTTTTTATACATAAACACCTGTTTTTGTTTAACTTGTATATAAACAGCTTAAGTTGTATGTTTTTCCCTAGAACTTTTTCCCTAGTACTTTCTCATTTAGATATGATCAATCTTATCAAAGGTTATGATGATTGATAGTGACTAAGTGGAGAATCTTTTGGCCCTTTCCTTTGGCTGTTTGATTTGTTTTCTCCATTTGATTCACTGCAACTTTTGGTCCAATTTGCCATATAATTTGTGAAAATATGTCTTTAAGTGTATGTTTGGAAATAGCCATCTTTTGCAAAAGATCTCTTAAAGGATCTTTCGATTATTATAAACAAATTTAGTCACATTAAGTTATCCAAAATACACACTTTGGTGTCTGTAACATCAAATTTCTTAATTTGATTAAGAAATTAAACCTCTTGCTCCTTAAGTTGTTCTGAGCCTTTTTGTTTTGCTTGCTAGTTTAAGGACTCTATAGGGAAAAATATCACTGTACAGGAGGTACTTTTCTTGACTTGGTTCAATAATTTTGGCCTAATTGGGTACACATTTCAGGAGCCATTAGGTATCCGTATTTATCAGCTATTACTTTCAGATTCATTTTTTCTTATGCATATAGTTATAAACAGAAGGAACAGAATAGCCACATGAATTTTATACTGTAGGTTTCACCATCTCTGTCTTTCTCTTGAACGTGCACGTTTCTTGCATCAATCTCTAACTTCAATTCTTGATTATTTCCCCATTGAAAAAACCTAAACATGTTTTTGGTCCGAAAAGTTTAAAGAAATTGTTTTTTAACTCAAAATGTGCGTGGTAGGCATGCAATTATAATTAAAACAATAAAGTGAGTCCATCTTTTATCCATAAAAAATGTATTACTTTATGCGTAATATGATGTGATAAGTTAAAAAATATATTTAAATTAAAATTTTAATAATTATATATTTTATCAAAAGATGAAACTCTTAGAGTGACAGACCAAACCTTCACTTATAAAAACTTATGGTTAATGTAATTATTGCTACAGGATTTAGTTAGTATGATTAATAATAGTTCGGACCACAAATAACACCTAAACAAGTTTGGTTGGACCATATTTTGGTCAAAGTATCCCAATCTTATAATTGGAAACCTTTTACTTAGGAAACTACTATTTCTTTCATAATTATCAAGAATCTTCAACTCATGAATGATGTGCTCATATCTTATTAATAGGAAAGGGAGTTAATGAATGAATACATTTTGTCTGTTCTCCATCGATGTCGTGCTTTGCACGTGATCTTGATCACACTTTTGATAAATTATTACTATCTCTGTGACTGGGAAAAGTGGAAAACCTGTCCCTCTAGTAGTGGCTACCTATTTGTAGACCATAGTCCAGAACACATGATACATGTATAAATAAACAGTAAATAATGGCTTTTACAGTAGACAAAGACAAACATGGGTTTGATTTAGAATGTTGTATTAAAGTTATTACATGTGCACTTCAACTTTTACCTATGCCCGTTTGTATGAGAGAGAGAGAAAAAACCATTTACCATAAATTTTCTTTTTCCACCTTAAAAACTCTTTGGAATATGATTACAGGTCCAGGTGATGAAGAGAAAAAGGAGATGGTCATAATAGGTGATCATACATGGGAAGAAAAGATGGATTTGGTATTAGTCTATTGACGTAAGATCATATTAGATATTTATGTATCGAATTAGTTTAAAAATCAAAGAATTAGTTCAGGAAGGCAATATTTGTTAGAATGAATAGTCAAACACTAAAAAAAGATTAATTAGGTATCTTTAGTGTGAAAAACATTTTGGTTATACAAAAAAAAATACATGACATGAAAATAGGGAAGAATCTTTTCATTAAAATACTTCATTTAATTTGAATATTTATGTGGGGGCAAGGTCTCGACCCATGTAATTAAATACTCACCATGATCATCAGCTATCTGTCCTTAGTCTAATGTATTCGTACAATAAATGTTGCGTTTGTTTCTTCTTTCTTAATAAATTCCTTATAGCCCTTGTGTAAATAAATAAAAATAATTTATTCATTTTTTGTTGTTAATTTTGGTCGTTTCTTGTTTCATTGTCTGGGTTATGATTCTGAATGAGTTGGAAATACTCTATCCCTCTATTCTGTCATTGGATATAGATAATCACAATGCTTATTGTGTCTTTAAGAAAGTACATACAGCGGTACGTACGTTTAAATTGCTTATTATGATTCTTATTATTGTTCATATATTCCCTCACAAATCTTGTACTATGTTTAATATTCCAATAGTTTTACCGTCCCTAAAGAAATAAGAGTAAAAAATTAAAAAAACTTTTACTATATATAATTATGTTGTGAGTAACCAAAAAATGTGAAGTCAACAATTGAAGATCCATCATTATGTTGTAAGTAGCTATTCTATAGCACTTGAAATGCATTGTTACTCTCAATAATACGATAATATTGCAACTCTTTTTGGCAAAGTACTGTCTAGTTCAGTCAATATTAACGCAAGACCAATGTTTTATTTCATTTTTTCTGATAAATCTATTGTTTCACAACTTGTCCCTTTTATATTAAATGACATTCTAGCTTTAATGGAAAAAATAAATTTAGAATATTAAAACAATGGCATAAAGACAATATTTAAATACGAACAATATAAGTCATGAGAAGTTAAGATAAAAATACATCATATCATATGGCATAGTGATAGCTCCCTCAACTATTAGTAATATCTCTACTGATAGACTAACTTGGTAACAAATTAAACCTCTCAGAAACTAATAATATAATAACAGATTCCATTGTGGGATTGAGTTGATAACAAATTTAATCTTGAGTATAATATATATGTATTGTTAGCTTAAAGATTTATATGTAGTTAATAATTATCTATATTTTATTTGAATTACTTTTTTAAAGAATCAATGATGATTAAACACAAATAATATAATAATAATATATAAAACTCATAAAACTTCCACAGAATACATTTTTTCTATTTAACTTTTCATGAATTAATATAATGAAAAGTTTCTTATTATAAGGTGGCAAATATAATCTTTCACGTCTAACTTATTAACATATATCTTTAATGAATTAAATTAGTGATAAATATAAGAGTATAATATTTATGTATTATCAATGTAAATATTTAATATTCATTTATTTGTAATATTTTTGAAGAGTTAATACTAATTATAAATAAATAATAAACTGTAACTAACAATATATAAATATCTATAGTATATGTTGATATATCTTTCTTCAAGTATAATAATGAAAGAGTGTAAAATCTGTATACCGTTAGTGTAAAGATTTATATACATACATACTATTATTCATCTATTATTTGGATTACTTTTTTGAAAAATCAACAATAATACAACATCAATGATAAATGTATATTTCATATACTCGGACATACATCTTTTCTCATAATGAAATTGGTAACTATGTGAGATTTTAGGTAACAATTCCAACAGTAACTCTTACTATTATGCCTATTAAGTATGAGACAAGACTTGCAGCTTAGACTCAGTAGACAAAAGAAGTACAAATGGCAAAATTATATTCCTTTAATAATATATTGTAATATCTATGATCGATATAATTTAATATATATATATAGTTAGTACATAATAATAGATAATGTAATGAAGTTGTAAAAATCCCATATTTTATTAATGAATTTATCTTCTTCTCTTAATAATATCCATTAAGATTTTATTTGTGTGTTTCAATTCGTATATGCACAGGTTGGGTGACACGTGCTCCAAAGGGCTACTTGTCGGAAAAGCTGCCTTCAAATGGGTAAAAATTTTTTTATAATAAATTACGCTCACACCCTATGAGTTTTAACGAAATTACTAAACCACCCTTCATTTTTTTAAACCTACGCAAACTCTATTATTTTTTATATTTTCATTACACTGACCACGCATGCATGAGAATTAAGTGTAATCTTTTAATGATAAAATATGATAAATGCAATTAAGTTAAACAAAACATGATATATTATGGAGACAAGTCCAAATAATATACAAATCAATGTATTTTTATTATTTTTTGTTACAGAATACATCAAAAATTCTAAAGAGATATTGTTTAAATCGCTCTTGTAATAGATCATAACGAACCAAAAATAATAAAATACATTAATTTGTATATTATTTAGACTTGTATCTATGATATATCATGTTTTGTTTAACTTAATTGAGTTTATCACATTTTTTGTTTAAGATATTACACTTATTTCTCATGGAGGGGTGGTCAATATAATGAAAGTATAAAAAATAGGGGAGTTTGTGTAAGTGTAAAAAAGTGAGGGATGATTCATGTAATTTCATTAAAACTCAGGGAGTATCAGTGTAATTTACTCTTTTTTTTTAATCTATATCATACCCTAGTTTTTGCCGGACTCTAAATAACAATTAGACTAAGTTTTGAATTCAAAACCACCTCTAAGCCTATTATATATAATTATTTAGGTAAAATTTTCTTGTTTCCACATATATAGTTTGATACATGAAGTAATATATATGTAAATGTTTTATTAAACATTTAAATATGTGTAGATATAATAAAAAGATTAGAGAATTAAGAACATATGAAATAATATAACTACTTTGACGGAAAATCATTCAAACAAAAGTGTCCTAAATTATTAACAAAGGTAATTAAAAGGACATAGTTAAAAAAGATGATATTATATCAATAGATTTGTTTCTGAAATCAAATGCACTAATTACTATGAGTTAAGAATATATTACTTTCTAAACAATTGAATAAATACATATAAATAGAAGTCAAGTGTGAGCAAAAGTTGAGTTGGAATAGATAAGAGAAGCAAACTTTTACTCAACCCTAAGTATTAGTTAAATATAATTTTTGAAACCAAACTCGGTCTTATACTCGGTGAAACTCGAGCATATACATGTTAATTAAAACCAAATCAAACTAAATGAGAAGGTAGGATAGGATCTTGATCATCCATGCTTACAATGTCACCTTTGTGATACTATACCATCACCTCAGGGTCTGCTGGAATTGACCCGATAGGTTAAAATAAAAAACACAATGTTATGATTCCTTAGAATGTGCATTAGTTGTTAGATTAAGGTGGAATTTTTTTAAATGATTGTGTCATTTGATGCTTTGATAATAAAATAAAGATGTGATTTATTTGCATATTGTGTGTAAAAGGTTTTTAACCTATTAATTAATGATTAGTAAATTATGAATTGTTGTATAATTAAAAATATTTAGTATGTTGTAAATTATCTTATTTGATTAAACTACAAAACATTAAGTGTTTGGATTCTCTGGTCTCTCTCGCTTGTAAGTAGACCTAAGATCCACATTGGATAAACAAAATTAAAAGAAAGGGACTGGCTTCAAATGAGTTTTTAGTTCTGGGATCAACATATTCAAATCTTAGAGCAACTATATTTAGGGAAAGATTTATTTTAATCACTAGACTTATGGGTTAATCGCACAAGTATGTTATGAGTTACTTAGTCAAAGGCAAAGACAACTATATCAGAGCTACGTATATTATAATATTCACCCCGACACATAAAGATGGTAAAACAATGTACTAAAATTAGTATAAATTTTTATTGTCATCATAGGATGAGGTATATATAATTATTTAAAGATGGAAAAATATTTAGACTGATTATATATCAAAATTAAATTAATATAATCACACAAATACTTTAATAATTGTTCTTTTTTATAGATCGTGTATGGTCGAAACGAGTATCCAGTTGAGTAGCTTGCTTCTAGAGGTTGACTGGGATGAGGCTTTAACCCGCTGGTAGAGGTACCTGAAAAGGTTCTCTGACGCTTAAGGCAGCATGAGTTTAAGGATAGTTAATGGATAATGAATGAGGGTGGATGAAAGTAAATACTAGTAATGAATGCGAGAGTTAAGATGTTTATGAGTGTGAGTGAATATTTATGATGCAAGAGAATATGGAAAAGATGAATACTTATTGTAAGGGGAACATCCCCTATTTATAGTAAATGTTATGGTAACATGTCAACAATCTAGTGCTTGATGGTGACTTGACAGTGTGTTCATATAGGTGTAGCAGGTCTGCTCATGCCACATGGTAGGTTTGTCTCTGATTATGTTTGTTAGATGGGGCAACTTGGAGTTTTTAGGTGGCGTGGCAGGCTAATTAGGAGAGCATTAAATGACGTGTCAGGAACAATGGTACTTTGACGTGAGGTGATGCAAGCCTCCAAGTTGGACTTGTCTGACCTAGGGGCAGATTGGTCCTTTCAGGGGGCATGTCAGAGCCCAATTAGGGGATGCATTAAATGAAGTGTTAGTAGTATTTATTAGGTTTATGCGTGGATGACGCAAGAGGCTAGTTTACGCCTATTTGCACTTGGTTTGGTGGGGTGGGTCCCATCCTGGTCAATTGATGTACCGGCTTGATTGGGATGGAATAGTTGCCCCCAGTTTGTTAGTATGCTCGGAGGCCGAGCATGTTGGCAGACTCTCTTTGTTTCGGGTGATCCTGAATGTCATGATGGGTGACCAATTTTTAAAGTAAAACGTTCTTTGGAGGCGTTACATTGCTAGGTCCTATCATTTTGCTTGCTCAGAATCAATCGGGTGGTCGGGATGAGGATGTGGCTTCCGACCATGCAACTTAATGGGTCTCAACTTATCCGGGGATAATTTTTTGGTCAGAACATAACGTGGATCCGACTTTCCGGGTTACGTGGCAGAGCATGCCAAAGGTCCTTGATGAGATTCAAATCTTTTCAGAGGTCTGGTGACAGTTGGCATGCGTGGGAGCTATTGCTATGTTTTTATTGGTGGTTGACACATGGAGTTCAGAGCCACCTTATGTATGATGTATTTGAAGGTCAGAGGTCACTAGTCATGATGACTTGAGAAGAACCTGAACACCAAAGGTTACGAGTCATAATGGCTTGTCATTTCCTTTTTTGCCACCTATCCGAGTTCTGAGGCTTCTAGGGTTGAGCATTACAATGGCGTTAGTCCTTTTCTCTATATAAATAGGGGGGGGGGGGGTCTCCCCCTTCATTTTTGATTTATGCTTACTTTCTTAAAATCTTGAACTTTCTTATTTACCGCTACCAAACTATTCTTATTTGTTGAACCTTTGCTTTGCATTTTTTCAACTTTCACTTATTTTGCAAGTCTCATTTTCCCTCCTTTTGCTTTCTGCATTAATATTATTCTTGTATGGAACCTTGCCCCGAGCATGATTCGAGCTGTAATGGGATGATGGTCTTGCCTGGACCACCGTCACCTTTCACTTCTTGGTCAACCTATCATTGTCAGCGTACGAGTTTCGCCTCTGCCCGTGGTTATGGTCAGAAAGACCTTTCCATTCCTTCGTTACTAGGTGACCTGAGGAGAGGAAGGGTCGGAAGGAGTACACAAGCTTTGGACCCAATAGCTTTTCTCGAGAAGTGGCGGTCGGTCCAATATGGGTTATCTAGTTCAGATTCTGACACTTGCTCTGGTGACAGGTTGATAATGGGGAGGAATTTCGCCGATAGAGACGACTTATTTACAATCCTGGAGGCATTGATCCATCTGGACTCAGAATATTGGTGGGTGTATCGTGAGGTGCTGGGCATTTCTAGCTCCTATACGGGCACGACCAAGCCGAACGTGGATGTCTTGGTTAAACCAACCAATTATATTTGCTGGCATGCCCCAAACACTGATGATTGAGCATGCCAAGATCTTTTGGCAGAGACAGGAAATAGATGGATCTTCTACATGTACGAGTATGTTTCTTGTAGGATTATGGTGAAGACACCATTGGACGAATGCTTTGTGGCCGTTTTGCGGCATCTTCATGTAACATCGTCTCAATTGCACCCGAATGCTTGTGGGTTCATCCGAGCATTCAAAATTTTCTATGAGGTGTTGGAGCTGCCCTACACCATTTGATTATTTTTTTGGATGTTCCGAGTAGCACACAACAGTAACAGGGACGAGAACCAACTCGGTCGTTGGGGGTGGAAGTGCCTATAGTCGAAGAATAAATGTGTGCTTTTTCGTCCCTTCGAGGGATTAGTGAAGAATTAGAAGGCCAACTTTTACGAGGTAGAGGGTCAGGGTAGCCGTCATATGTGGGCATATAGGCCAGATAGGTGACCTTTATTCTCTTTCTCTTGGGATGGCGAGATCCATTAGGAGTCGGCTGATAAATTCAGCTACGATTTTGAAGAGTTGGATGCCATGAGGCAGCTGCAGCCAGGGAGATGTTGGATTGGGTTGAGGCCAGCAGGACCATAAAGTGTTATGATCTTGCGTAGGGTGATGCCGTTTTTGAGGGGTTGGTCGGTAAGTTTCTTGCCCGAGATATTAGGCTTAACTTGGTTTTGCTTGTTGTAATGTATATCTAACCATTTTTATCGATTTTTGTAGCAGCTAGGATGGGCGATGGTGTTGATTGCATCAGGCTGCTGTAGCGTGCCGCCCAGAAGAACTGGGGGTAGGCATCATGTGCTTCCAAGGGCTAGGACAAGCTCGCCCCCCGCCCCCCCCCCTCAGAGTGGCCATCAAGGAGAAATGTTTACCTCTTGTTGAATATTTTCGTACGACAAGTGAACCGTATCGTTCAAGTAATAACCGCTAAATATCGGGATATCGTCCTCAGAGTGCAGAATAGATTTGTATTAATTCCTAAGAAAGTAGATTGAGTATGTATTTACAAGATTCAATGTTTACGATCATTTATGTTTTTAAAAATAATTGTTAAATTGTAAAAATTAAAATTTGAAATTAAATGCGTTGGGATTGAAGTTCATCTTTCTTTCCCTTTGCAATTCTTAGATTCAATTCCGTATAACTTGTGAAGTTACAGATGTTGATGCACATTTTCTTCGAATCATTTGTATCAATTCCTTGAGTACAAAATTCTTAGATAATTACTTAAATACCAATTCCTTGGATATTTAACTAATTATCTAGCCTTAAGTTCAATGTAAAAGCAATTCCTAGATCACTGTCCATTCCTAGAGCAATGGTGTAACAAGGATGATAATTCAGATTCGATACCAAGTTTAACTTCCCAGTTAAACTTGGATCCAAGATCATGAATACATTAGCAAAGTAATTTCATGCATTAAACACGGGATAAACTTCCCAAAATCAAATAACTAAAATGCATTAAAGAATTGAATCCAGGAGTACAAAAGTTAGAAGATTACATCTGAATCCCAACACTAAAGATTTAGCCAAACATCCTTCCCCTTACAACACTTATCTCTTGAGAATTACAAGAAATTATCAATCTAAAGTCGTTCCCATGACTTCTCTCTTACTTCCTAGTGTTTCTCTCTCTAAATTTCGTGGAAAAATTGGTGGAATGATGGTTGAGCCCCTCACTTTTCATTATATAACGGCCTATATATGTTCTAACTTCTGGTCTCTCACTCAAGCTTGAGATTCTCACTTGAGCGAGAGAGATAACCATTTTGAATCATGAACAGGTCGCTTGGGCGAGGGCCAGACAGAGAATCAGCCCCTTTCCATCTTCATTTGTCGCTTTAGCGACCATCTCTCACTTGGGTGAGGGACTTCCTTTTTGCTTGGGCGAGGGCTAGGCAGAGTGTCACCCTTTTGCACTCTTCAATTTTCGCTTGAGCGACAGTCCCTCGCTTGGGCGACACCGTGGCTCAAGCGAAGGATACAATGTTCAGAAACTCCAAACTTCTCATTTTTCTCCTCTTTTCCATACCTTTTATTCTGCAACTGACATAAACATATGTAAATTACTAAACAAGATAAAATTAGACTAAGTTGTTAGGAGTTGTACACAATTTGTATCCTTACTACACACTAAGTGTCCCAAATTCATATACATTTCGCTCAAAAATTGGCACTTAACAAACTCCCCCAACCTAGAATCTTGCTTGTCCTCAAGCAAAGTAACCAAGTTCAATTTAATTCCTAGGATATGGTGAGTTTTCAAAAAGTTTTCATCCAATCATGGCAACATGCAAATTCATTCACTTACTTTTCCATAGAAACCTGTTTCATGATCAGTCATAGTGATCTTAGTTCCAAATGATCAGTCATAGTGATCAGTCATAGTGATCTTAGTTCAATTTCAAACAGAATAGCAAGAATAACTACTCAATTCAATCAAAGGAAATCTCTCATGCTCACAGGTTAAGTGTTTCACTCACTTCTTTGCTGGATTCAAACAATTTGACTTTGCCCTTCATTTCAGTTAAGCCATGTACACAAGTTCAACCATGGATCTTAAGGACTTAACATAGGGTTGTAATGAGGTCTGACTACAAAGAAACTTGGTTTTTTTTGGGATACAAGGGAAGAGATTGACCATTAGGGCATATCCATGTTTCCCTCACTTATTTACTTTGAATTTCAGTCTCAAATTTTTTATACCCCATCCTCATTTATAGTACTAACCATTTTGATTCTCCTACCTCAATTGACTCTTTCTTTTGAGTCTTCACTTTCTTTTTGGCATGATTTATTTTTTTCCTTCGATTTTCTTTCATTTCCTCATGCTTATCAATAAGACATAAGTGAGGAAGGAGAATTTCTTTCTTCAGTTTTGCTTTCCAACTTAGATACATCATTTGCAATTTCATTGCCCAATATAACAAAAACCATATGCACTGATGATCATTCTCTATAGGCATGGGGATTGATATATTTCAATTTGGCTTGGGTGCATGATTTTTGAACAAAAATTTACAGCTCAAAGGGGCTACAAAAATTGGATTCATAATTCAAACGAGTTGGCTTTCTAGATGTAGCTTATCTATCATAGACTAGGCCTTAGTCATATCCATATTATTCCATGCTTAATGGATGATCCATATTGAAGAATTTCAACACCAAATATGCTTTATGTTCAAGCTCCACTGGGAGATAACATGCCTTTCTATAAACCAACTAATAAGGAGATAAACCAGTAGGTGCCTTGAATGCTGTTCTATAAGCCTATAGTGCATCATCTAGTCAGAGAGACCAATCCTTTGTTGAGGTTGAGACAGTCTTCTCAAGGATTCTTTTGATCTCTTTGTTGGATACCTCCGCTTGTCCATTTCTCTATGGATGGTAAGGAGATGACACCTTGTGTCGGACTTCATAATGTTGAAGGACCTTCTCAAGTTGTAAATTGTAGAAGTGTGATCCTCCAACACTAATAAGAACCTGAGGTGTGCCAGACCGACTGAATATATTTCTCTTCAAGAATTTCACTACGGTTTAGCATCATCCTTCGATGCAACTATAGTTTCAACCCACTTGCACACATAATCCACCGCCACAAGTGTGTATAAATGTGAGTGCGATGGTGGAAATGTCCCATGAAGTCTATTCCTCAACAATCAAAAACCTCAATCTCCTGAATACTGGACATCGTCATTTTATTTCTCTTAGAGATCCCGCCTAGTCTCTAACAATTATCACATTGTTGAGCAAAGTGGTGTGCATCCTTGAACACTGCAGCCCAATAGAAACCATACTGGAGGACTTTGACAGCCGTCCTCTCTCAATTAAAGTGTCCTCTATATGGAGAAATGTGATAATGCCATAGGATACTTTTGGCTTCTACTGATGAAACACACCGTCTCAATAATCCATCAGACCCAATCTTGAGAAGATGAGGGTCATCCAAAACATAATGACAGGAGTCCCTTAAGAATTTCTTCTTTTGATGTCAGTTGAAATCATTAGGGATCACCCCTTCAGCTTTGAAATTGGCTATATCAATAAACCATGACCTTTCTTGAATCATGAGATGTTTCTCATTTGGAAAATCCTCCACCACTTCAGCTTCTCTTACTATCACCTCTTGATTGACCAACCTTGATAAGTGATCTGCCACACAATTCTCGCTCCCTTTCTTGCAATAATAACACTCATCACAACAATCTCGGGGTTGAATCTGATTTGGTCAGCAAATATTTAATAGCAGCATGCTTCGTAAAAATAATGACCTTGGATCCAATCAAGTAAGATCTAAACTTTTCCAAAGCATACACAATTGCAAGAAATTCTTTCTCTGTTGTGGCATACTTGATTTGTGCCTCATTTAGTACTTTTCTAGCATAATGTATGGCATGGAAAACCTTAGATTTTATTTGTCTAAGTACCGCCCCGATGATATAATCACTGGCATCACACATTAGTTCAAAGTCTAAGTGCCAGTCAGGAGCTACTATGGCAGGAGCATAAATGAGTTTTTGTTTTAGATTACTGAGTGGTTTTGAAATTTTAGAAAAGTCCTTTATGAAACGTCTATAAAACGCTACATGGCCAATGAAACTTTTGATTCTCTTGACATTGAGTAATGGTGGAAGCTCCTTGATGACCTTAATTTTTGCTTTGTCAACTTCAATACCCCATGAAGATATCTTGTGTCCGAGGACCACTCCCTAAGTTACCATGAAGTGACACTTCTCCCAATTCAAAACCAAATTGGTTTCAACATATCGCTTCAGTATGATGTCCAGATTTGCTAAGCAACAGTCAAATGACGACCCGAAAACTGATAAGTCATCCGTAAACACCTCAATATAACACTCTACTTGATAAGAAAAGATAGCAAACATGCACCTTTGAAATGTGGCTGGTGCATTACATGGTTCGAATGACATCTTCCTGTATGCAGAGATACCAAAAGGACATGTGAAAGCTGTCTTTTCTTGATCATCTAAGTCCACATTGATCTGATTATATCATGAGTACCCATCCAAAAAGCAATAGAATGATTGTCCAGCCAACCTCTCAATCATCTGATCCATAAATGGTAGAGGGAAATGATCCTTCCGGGTAGCCTGGTTCAACTTCCTATAATCAATACACATCCTCCAGCTCGTGAGTGTTCTAGTAGGTATCAATTCATTGTTGGTTCCGATTTGGATTGCCCCTCTAACCCTATGGAAATTCATTATTGTATGGAGGGTTGTTGGAGAAATTGCCCTATCTAGGTTGATTGTTGACATACTGCACTTCTTCCTCCTAATTAACACTTGGCATTGTACAATGCCCAGTGAAATGGTCACCTCCATAAAAGTCACATCTCAACACTGGTGGACTTAGAGTAGAATGCACAACATGGAGTTGTTGCGCCAACTTTGGCATTTGCTCGGTAAGTTCTTCGATCTGCTGAGTCAAAATTTTATTTTGTGCTAGAATAACATCAGATGCATACATATCAAGCACCCCCTTTTTTGTACTGTCCTCCGATTATGTTGTGCTTGCCTATCTGTTGAAGATAAGGAAGTTATGATTCTTGTAGCTTGTTCAGCGTCCACAACCATCATTGTACCACTTGCTGCTGCATCTAGTGTCATCTAGGTCTTAGGCTTCAACTCATTGCAGAATATGTTAAGCTGATCCACATCCTCAAAATCATGATTGGGGAATTTTCTCAGTAGCATATGAAAAACACTCTCAAGCTTCATAGAATGCTTCATCTACGCCTTGACCGAAAGTGGATATTTCAAATTTGGCATGCGAATAACAAGCTGGTGGGAAAAACCGAGTCAAAAACTTTGACTCCAAATCACTCCAACTAGTCAAGCTTTGAGTTGGATGAGATTTTAACCACTCCCTAGCTTCACCAAATAGAGAGAATGGGAACAACATCATGTATGCAACTTCCCCTTCAATATCAATATAACCCATTGTTGCCACCAATTCATAGAAGTTGTCAAGATGTGCATAAGGATCTTCATAATCCTTCCCAAAGAATTTGTATGCACTAACCAAATTAGAAATGTTGGCTTAATTTCCACTATTCTCTCTATGTGTGGAATGACAATGCTTGAGTAGTTCCTCGGGCCTTGATACATTGCATAATCACCCAACATCCTCCGTGGAGGATTAGGCCGCTCATTATTCCCTGTGTCAGCATTCGTATTCTCCATTTTCTCTAACTAAGGCTATGAATTTATTGATTGTTTAGAGCTACCCTATGCGTTCTGATTACCCTACTTCCTCCTCTCTTTTGCTTTCTTTCGGTTGCTCTTGGCTGACTTCTCATTTTCTAGATTGTACTCTAGTTGTTCTTCGATAGCCTTACCTCGCAAAAGTATAAATATGCAGACTACAACAAAGGTTAGCACAAGGATTAATTATACTAAAAAAATTAAAGAATAAATATTTACAATACTCAATAAACTTGATATATATCTAATATAATTCACTCATTGATCCCAGCAGCGGCGCCAAAAACTTGTTGAATATTTTTGTATGGCAAGTGAACCGTATCATTCAAGTCATAACCGGTAAATACTGGGATATCGTCCTCAGAGAGCAAATTGGATTTGTATTAATTCTTAAGAAATTAGATTGAGTATGTATTTACAAGATTTGATGTTTACGATCATTTGGATTTTGAAAATAATTGTTAAATTGTAAAAATTAAACTATGAAATTAAATGCGTTAGGATTGAAGTTCATCTTTCTTTCCCTTTGCAATCCTTAGATTCAATTCCGTATAACTTGTGAAGTTACATATTTTGATGCTCATTTTCTTTGAATCATTTGTATCAATTCATTGAGTACAAAATCCTTAGATAATTACTTAAATACCAATTCCTTGGATATTTAACCAATTATCTAGCCTTAAGTTCAATATAAAAGCAATTCCTACATCACTGTCCATTCCTAGAGCAGTGAAGTAACAAGGATGATAATCCAGATTCGATACCAAGTTCAACTTCCCATTTAAACTTGGATCCAAGATCATGAATTCGTTAACAAATTAATTTCATGTATTAAACCCGTGATAAAATTCCCAAAATCAAATAACTAAAATGCATTTAAATTCCTCATATATTTGTGTCGAATAAATGTTTCTAACTTTTTTAGTTTCTTGCAAGTGACTGATGATCGGAACATGAACGAATAAATAAGAACTAGAACCTAATCCAGATTTGGTCGGTTAATAGTAACTGTGTGTAATTCAGGTACTTGTCTTGTAGTGTAAGTTGTTTGTCTTTAGGTGAATAATTGAATCCCTCTTAAAAAAGCCAAGTAATATTTGTACCAAATGCGTAATCTTGAAACAAAACTTGAAGTGGGTGTTGTTCACCATTAGGAAAACAATTGAATTCTTATTTAAGAAGCTAAGTAATGTTTGTCAAGATTTAGGTATATCGTGACAATTTAATCCCTTTTTAAGTAGCCAAGGCTGCCAGTAAAGTAAGCCAAGGTATTGCCTTGAAAGTGACTGATGATCAGAAGATGAACGAATAAATAAGAACTAGAATCTAATCCATATTTGGTTGGTAAAGAGTAATTGTTTGTCCTTCAGGTACTTGTCTTGTAGTGTAAGTTGTCCATCTTTAGGTAAACAATTGAATCCTTATTACAACAGCTGAGTAATGTTTGTACCCGGTGTGTAATCTTGAAACGAAACTTGAAATGAGTGTTGTCCACCATCGGGAAAACAATTGAATTCTTATACATCACTTGACTAAGATGAGACCCACCCGACCAAACTAGGTGTGAATAGGCATAAACCAGCCTCTTGCGTCATCCTCACATAAGCCTCATAAATATCATTGAGACTTCATTTAATGTATCCCCCATTTGGGCTGTGCCATGCCCCTGAAAGGACCAGTTTGTCCCCCTAGGTCAGACAAGTCCAACTTGAAGGCTTTCAGCACCTCACGTCAAAGTACCACTATTCATGGCACAACATTTAATGCTCTCCCAATTGGCCTCTGCCACGCCGCCTACAAACTCCAACTTGCCCCTTCTGACAAACATAATCAAAGACGAACCTAACATGCGGCGAGGGTTTTAAGTAACATGTTGTGAAGGAAATCCATATAATTTTAGGCACTTATAGTGTAGTTATGATGAAAATTATGCACAACTCTAAAGAATCTAGTGTAATTAATCTTGTTTAAAGACCTTACATGTTTTTTTGTCAATTGCAGGAGAATGAGGATTGGGAAAGATGGAAATTCAAGGAATCTACGTAAAAGGAGCTCTAGATCACTAGCCCAAGCCACAGGCTCGACCAAGCATCAAATTGCCCGCTCGCTTGAGCGAGAGGCTGTCTCTCAAGCGACAATTCCTAATTTTGGAGGCCAAATCTCAGTGTGTCTCTGGCGCAAGCGAGACACACAATTATGTTACTCGCTCAAGTGAGAATCTCTAGCTTGAGTGAGGGATTAAAATGCTAAATTAGATATAGGTGGTTATAGGACATAACATAGGGGAAGCAATCAATTTTCTAGCACTTTCTTCACAATTTATAGAGAGAGAAACACAAGAGAGAAGGAGAGAAGTTACGGGAACGACTTTAGATCTAGATTTTCTTATAATTTACATTATTCTAGTGTTGTGATGCCTAGGAGGAGTGGGTAATTCTCTTTGTGTTAGGATTGAAATGTAATATTCTAACTATTGTACTCTTGGATTCAATTCGAAAATATATATTGTTGTTTGATTTTGGAAAGTTTATCCTTTGTTTAATGCTTGATTCTTATTAATTTCTAGATTCTTGATCTTGGATCTAAGTTTAGCTAGGAAGTTAAACTTGGAATCAAATCTGGATAATCTTTCTTGATTCATCACTGATCTAGGAATAGACAATGATATATGAATTGCTTTCATGTTGGATTTAATGATAGATAATTGATTAAATATCCAAGAAATTGGTGTTTGATGAATTATCTAAGGATTTTGTAATCAAAGAATTGATACATATGAATCGAAAAAAACATTGCATCAAGATCAATAACTTTGCAAGTTCTATAGAATTCAATCTAAAGATTACAAAGAGGAGGAATGATGTAAGTCAATCCTAACCATTTTTATTTTGTTTTAGAAAACCATTTTAAATTAACCATTTTTGATAAATCAAGTCAATGAGCAATATTATTTCTCAACTTTGTACATATCTACTCAATTTACTGTTTTAAAAAATAGTATAGATCTGAATTTCTCTTTGGGGATCATATCCCATTATTTACCGGTTTTGTTACTTGAACGATACGGTTCACTTGCCGTACCAAAAATATCAACAAGTTTCTAGCGCCACTGCCAGGGAGCAATGTGCGATTTATATTAGTTTCTAAATATAGGTTATTGAGTAGTGTAATTACTTTTATTCTTTTTAAGTAGCTTTTATTTTTTATTACTCTCTATGCTAACCCTTGTTGTAGTATTCTCATTTATGCTCTTAAGAGGAAAGGCTATTGAAGATCAATTATAGTTTAATCCTGAGATTGAATGGTCAGCCAAGAGCAAAAGGAAGAAAGAAAAAGACAAGAAGAAGTAGGGTGCTCAAGAGGCATAATCTAGTTCTCAACAGACAACAAACCTAGAGCCTCAATATGAAAAAATGGAAAATGCAAATGCTGCAAATGGAAACAATGAGAGACCTAATCCTCCAAGAAGGACATTAGGTGATTATGTGATGTATCAAGGTCTAAGGCACTATTTGAGCATTGTCATTCCACATACAGAAAGGACAGTGGAAATCAAGCCAACTTTTCTGAATTTGGCCAGTGCACATAAATTATGTGGAAAAGATTATGAAGATCAATATGCACATTTGGACAATTTCTATGAATTGGTGGCAACTATGGGCTACAATGACAATGAAAGGAAGCTTCCTACATGATGTTATTCCCATTTTCTCTACTTGGTGAAGCTAGGGAATGGTTAAAATCTCATCCAACCCAAAGCTTGACTAATTGTAATGATTTAGGGTCAAAGTTTTTGACACGGTTCTTCCCACCAGCTCGGTATGTGCATGCAAAGTTTGAGATATCAACTTTCAGACAAGGTGCAGATGAAGCATTTTATGAAGCTTGAGAGCATTTTCAGATGTTGTTGAGAAAATGCCCTAACCATGGTTTTGAAGATGTGGATCAACTTAACATATTCTACAATGGATTGAAGCCTGGGACCAAGATGATTTTAGATGCAGCAACAGGTGGAACAATGATGGTTGTGGATGTTGAACAAGCCACAAGGATCATAATTGCCCTATCTTCAACAGATAAGCAAGCACAACATAATCGGAGGTCAATACAGAAGAGAGGAGTGCTTGATTTGAATACATCAGATGCTATCTTAGCACAAAACAAAATTCTGACTAACTAAATTGAGATGTGATTTTTGTGGAGGTGATCATTTAATGGGTCAATGTTCAGTGTCAAATGCTAATCAGAAGGAAGAAGTGAAGTATATCAACAACCAACCTAGACAGGGAAATTTCTTCAACAACCCTTCGTATAATAATCAATTTTCGCAGGGTTGGAGGGCGAATCAGAATCATAATTATGGTTGGAGACCAGAAGTATGGCTACCAAATAGACAACCACCATTTCAACAACCATTCCAACAAGGTCAACATCCAACAATGCATAAAAGACTAACCAAATTGGAGGATACTTTAGAAAAGTTCATGCAAGTTTCAATGACAAATCAAAAGAATACAAAACCATCTATTAGAAATTTGGAAACATGGGTAGGTCAATTGGCGAAACAGATGTCAGAGCAGCATTCAGATCGCCGAAATATTCAACCAACACTCAAACTAATCCCAAGGAATAATGCAAAGCCATTACTACCAAGAGTGGAAAGGTGATTGGCAAGGATGTTGGTGAGAATTTGATAAGAGAGGAGGAAGTGTTGAAGGAAAAAGATATTAAGAGAGAAAAAATGAGTATGAAGAGATGCCAAATAAAGAGAATGTAGAGGGTGAAGAAGATAACAAAGAGAAAGAAACTGAGGGATAAAAAAGAGAGCATAGTGAGAATAAAAAGAAGCATCTATTAGAAATTGATAGAGAGAAAAAAGTGAGTCTGAAGAGATTCCAAATAAGGAGAATGTAGAGGGTGAAGAAGATAACAAAGAGAAAGGAATTGAGGGAGAAACAAGAAGAGCATAGTGAGAAGAAAAAGAAGGAACTTCCGCAACTGAAAAGTCTTCCTTATCCCAAGAATCCTTCCGAGAAATACAAAGAGAGACAATATACAAGGTTCATAGATATATTCAAGAACCTTCAGATCAATATATATTTCATGGAGGTCATGGAACAAATGCCTACTTATTCCAAGTTCATGAAGGTTCTTTTTACAAGGAAGAGGAAGTTTTTTGAGGAGACAATGACACTTGAAGCTAGTGGTAGTGCAATAATTCAGAAGTCTTTACCTGAAAAGACTAAGGATCCGGGAAGCTTCACAATACCAGTCACTATTGGAGAATTATATATGGGGAAGACACTACTGCATTTGGGTGCCAACATTAATCTCATGCCTTTTTCTAGTTGAAGATGATTGGAGATGTGGAAATCAAACTCACAAGGATGACTCTACAACTTGCAAATAGATCAATGAATTTTTTGTGGGGTTGTAGAAGATGTCCTAGTTATGGTGGACAAGTTAGTATTCCTGGTCGATTTTGTGATAATGGATACTAAAGAGGATGCAAATGTTCCTCATATTTTGGGCAGACCTTTCATGAAGATGAAGCGAACTTCAACGTGTTTGAAGCCATGCATCCTCTGAAGGACAAGCAACGTTGTTTCAGAGTATATGCCAGTGAAGAACTATACATGAATGACACACATCTATACAAAAACAATTCTTTAGAGAAAGCTTGGATGGATGCACCTGAAGGTATAAATGCAAAAGAGGATAAGAGTATTGAGAAGTGTGTAGTAGAGCTAGGTATATATTGAGAGGTTTCATCTTAGCAGTTCCAAAGTGAGGAACTAATCAAAACGTAGGAAATTGAAACTCAGAAGTTGGAACTAAAAATGTTGCCTTCATATTTGAAGTATGCATTTATGGAAGATGGAGGTAATAAATCGGTTGTTATCAGCAACATTTTATCACCTTGGGAAGAAAAAAAATGTATTGATGTCCCGAAGACAAATGATGGAGCGATAGAATTGCAAGATCCAACATCTCAAAGAAGCTGGATAATGAATGGACAAATGGTCAAACCATACTTGGGTGGTGACGTCGAGCAGCTCACCACAATCATCCACCTTGAAAACATATAAAGAAATAAGCATCGAGCTAATGACGTTAAACAAGCACTACCTGGAAAGCAATCCAACTTTTACGGTTTTCATTTTGCTTTACTTTTGTTTCCAATGTTGTTTTTGTTGTATAAAAATCAATGCATAAAAGACTTTATGTACATAAAGTGTGTGGGAATGAGTGAAAAACAAAGAAAACAATATGTGCATGAGTTATTTTCTAGGTTCTGAATGTGTATTTTTCATCCAAGCGAGCCAACCTTGCTCATGTGAGAAAAAGGGCAAAATTTTGTGCCCCAGTCTCTCCCAAGTGAGCCTACCTAGCTGAAAAGAGAGAAACGAGTTCAAAACCTTGAGTCTCTCCCCCAGGCGAGCCATTTTCGCTCAAGTGATAAAAAGGCCCAAAAATTATGCCCTAGTCTCACCTAAGTGAGACAACCTCGCTCAGGCGAGAAGAATAGATGTAAAACTCTGAGTCTCTCGCCCAAGCGAGAGGGCACGAGTTCTGTTTTTAAAAGGGGGGATAAGAGCTCCAACCCTTCATTTCTCTCCTTTCAAAAATAAGAGAGAAAAGGATGAAAATCCTTCTACAGAGCTCTAAAGCTAGTTTCTTCATCTAATTCGTGCATATACTCACTCATCCACTACGAGCCAACAAATGTATGTGCATCTTGGCTTTTATCTTCTCACTTCATCATGGTTGGTTTCACCATTTTCTCTCTTGTGCATGTTTGGAACTTTGTTTTTGATTTAGGCACATTTATGATTGATTAGGGTGTTAGTGTACTAGATTATCATGATATATAACCATTGTTCTTGTTGTTTTTGAAATGCCATGAATGTTGCCAAAAGGGAACCTAGGGTTTCTAAGTTTGGATTGCAAAGTTCATCTCATGAACTTGGTACACTCATGTGCTCTAGTTGAGAAATGGTTAAATAAAATGGAATGGTTGGATTATGAAAATGTCCAAATGACTCCAGTTAAATGGGCCAAATGATTGAAATAGTTATGTCCCTAATGTTCTTAAATTGCAATAACTTGAATGGGAAAATGTTGAATGTCCCTTGTGATTTGTTTGTGATTGTTACTAATCTGTTGTAAAATTCGTGTCCACTTGTAGGCACGTGAAAACGATTGCTAAGAAGAAGCCTCCTCCTCCGAAGAAATGATTCACCATCCTCCTCAACTGGGTGTTTATGCCTGAGAGGCGGGTCTAGCTAGAGGCAAATGATTACCCATAGTTCACTGGACACATCAACAGGTTGAAATAGTGAGAGAGTTTTATGCTAACGCGTACCCATCGGAGGAGGGCGAGGAAATGTTCGAACACAAGTCCTAGGTCCGAGGTAAGCCCATCAGATACAACATGGACACAATCAATGCATTATTGAACGAATCCTATGATTTCTGGATGATTATCACTAGATGTTGGCTGAGACTCGAACCCTTACTCAGGGGTTCAAGAATGATGACACAAATGTGTTTCTCTACATTCAGGGGAGGTCATTTAGTACAAATAGTGATGGTCAACCATTGCGGATATAAAGGAAGCACATGACCACAATGGCACAAATCTGGATGATCTTCCTGCTACATAATGTGATCGAAAACATCCATGTCTCCTCTCTACCCATGTATGACTGCTACCTCATCTACAATATCGTAGAGGGTATGCAGATTGATGTTGCAAAAATAATTGCCAATAAGATATACAAAACTGCAGCAAAAGGGGGGGTAAGAAAGAGACTATGAGCTTCCCCTCATTGATTACAATGACGTGTGACCAACATGGAGTGCAGGTCAACCGGACCAAAAAGATAAAGCTGCCCATAACCATGCAGTATATCCAGCAGAACTGCAAAGAGGACACTGTTAACCAAGAGGGGCTGAGACAATCACAATCATCACATCACCACAACCAAAAACCATACCAACAACAACATCATCCACATTATCAGCCTTAGAATTTCAAGTGTGATCAATTATGTATGTGTTAGTCTGTGTGTATGTAGTAATGTGTTTAATTTAATAAAATGTGTATGTTTATAAGAAAATTTAAAAAGAAATCCAACTGTATTTTCATGCTAGAAAAAAAATTGTGCAGACCTTGTCAATAGCAATTGATTAGGGTTTTGAGTTTGACTAACTTCAGGATGTGGATGCCTAAATTAGACACAAACTTAATAGGTTGAATAATGAACAACTCAATCAAAGGAAGAGAACCGTCAAACTGGTGAGATAGTGTATCCAAACACATATGAGTGACTTTGCTAGATTCTATCAATTAGATTTGCCTGACTTTTGTGTCAATTTCCATTAAGCATGGAATATCATGGAAATGATTAAGGCCTAGTCTAGGAGATTTAAGCTATTACCAGAAAGGCAACCCTTTTGAGCTGAAAATTTCTTTTTGAAAATCATGTACCTAAGCCACAATGAAATACATCAATACCCATGGAGAAAGATAATTAGTGCATATGATTTTTTAATTGTTATGTTGGGCAACAAATGAAATTTTGATTTATGTATCTGAGTTGGAAAGTGAATTGGAAATTCTCCTTCTTCAGTTATGTGTGAATGATGAGCATGAAGCAATGCAATAAAATAAAAAATGTAAATCATGCCAAAAAAGTGAAGACTCAAAAGAAAGATTCAATTGAAGAAGGAGAATCAAAATGTTTAGTAGCATATAAGTGATGGTTTGGTGAAAGAAAGTTGAAAGTGAACAAGTGAAGGAAGTTTGAAAATGCACTAATGGTCTACCTCCATCTTTGTTTCTCAGAGAAACAAAGTTTCTTTGTAGCCAGACCTCATTACAAACCTATGTCAAGTCCTTGAGATCCTTGATTGAACATGTGTATATGGCACGACTAAAATGAAAGGCAAAGTCAAATCCTATGATTACAGTAAAGAATTGAGTGAAACATTTCACCTGTGAGCATAAGAGAGTTCCTTTGATTGAATTGAGTAGTTATTCTTGCTATTCTGTTTGAAATTGAATTGCATACATATTATGTAATCATTTGGAACTTGGATCACTATGATCAAGCATGAAACATGTCTTTTTGATTTTTTTATGATGATTCTAGATGATTGATATGATTAGATTAAATTGTTTCAAGACCAGGTTCACTATTTTGTTTGAGTTGAATCCATTACTTTACATGAGGACAAGCAAAATTCTATGCTCTTCCAATTGGCTTCTGCCACGTGCCTGCAAACTCCAACTTGTCCCCTATGACAAACGTAATCAGAGATGAACTTACCATGCGACAAGGGCATACTTGCTACACCCCTACGATACACACTGCCAAGTCACCATCAACCACTAGATAGTTGACATGTTATCATAACATTTACTATAAACAGGGGATGTCCCCCTTAGAGGAAGTATTCATCTTTCTCGAATTCTCTTGCATCATAAACATTCACTCACACTCATAAGAATCTTCATTATTGCATTCATTACTAGCATTTACTTACATCCACCCTCATTCATTATCCATTAACTCTCCTTAAACTCATACTAACTTGAGCATTTGAGAACATTTTCAGGTACCTCCACTAACAAGTCCAAGTCTCATCTCAATCAACCTCTATGAAAGTGCAAAGTGTCAAGATAAAACTATTAGATTGCCTATGTTTTGATGAAGACAAGGATTTAGTGAAAGCTTAAAGATAACTCAACAAATCAACATGTCAAGTACTCAAGAGCTTCATGTATAGACTAGAGTCATAAATAGAATAATCATTACTAGTCTTAGATATGTGCCTTAGTTATTGAGTCTAGGTTAGGTAAACCTAGATCCAAATCTCACAAGTCCTAAAAACAATCATATCATTTACATGATACATGCCATCTAAATTATTATATGCTCATGCATTAATCATACATGTTATTTGTGCATCTTAGACATAACATAATGGTAAAACATGTATAGCTGATAAGCATAACATATAGGTAGTTTACCATTTAATCTCTTAGCTGGAAAATATGCCACTTAATCAATTAAGCAAGGCGTTAATCGATTAACGTGAAATAAATTTTAACAGATAACTAAAAAACAGAATTCAGTTATTCTCAACAACCCGTTAATCGATTAAAGGGGCGCTTAATCGATTAACTGGACGTTAAACAACTTTTCTATATAAACTATGTTTTTACACCATTCTTCATATATTTATTCATTCATTTTTTTATAATTGCTAAGTTGCATATTTTTCGTGCTCATTGTATGTTATATAGGCAGAGATAAATGCATGTGAGATAGTATCATGCTTAGGATTTAAAATGTCATCCAATTGCATGTGATTAAATGTGTTCATGATTCTATCTTTTCTTGCATAATTCTTGCATTTCTTTTAGAGATTTCGTAGGGTAGAAATTACATGTTTTTGTATAATTTTGAACTCATACATATTCTTGTTAATTTGTGAGATTTGTATAGGGTTTATAATTGGATTTGAATTGTAATATTTGAGTCACATTGTGTTTCATAATACTCTGTTTTTGTGTTGTTTTTTTGTGATAAGGAAATTCGTCTCTTGGTGTCTTACCACCAAAGAGATTCAGTGAATCTTCATCAAGACGTAGAGGTCTTCAATTTAGAATATATTCTTGGCTGGGGCTAGATCGTAGGAAAGGTTTTCCTAGGCAATTAGAGTAGTCAAACCAAGGTAGGGGTTCTGGGAATTCAAGAAGGGAGCATCTAAGGTCTTGTAATGGGAAGTGTGCATGTAATATACATTCGTTTCAATTTTAGTAAAGAAAATCTCCTGAGATCGAAAGGGGAGGACTGCATGTAGTTTTGCATTGGACCGCAAAACGAACTAGGATAAAAATCTTTATTGCAGGCTTTTTCTTACCCTTATCTTTTTAATTTTCAAGTTGTTTAATTGCCTATTTTAGCTGATATTTTGAATCCTGTAATTTTGCCATATAAAGATTAATTCTGTTCAAATATGTATGTTGTATTGTTTCTATAATATCGGTGAGTGACTGTGCAAACAAGCCAGTCAACAACTTGTTGTTTTGTGTAATTTAATCGATTAAGTTAGTTGGTTAATCGATTAACTGGGCATTTTCCAGAATAGGGCTTTGGTGCGAAAACAGTATTTGGGAACCGCGACACCTATTCAACTCCCCCCTTGTAGGTGTGTTTTATCCACTAATACCTAACAAGTGGTATTAGAGCTAGTACGACGTGCTATCTCAACCGCATGCGCCTGATCCTTAAGGGAAAACAAATAGGTTCCACCAACCCCTTTGACGGTGATGATGCATCTTTTAACCGCCCTCCCGTATTCAGTGGCGAAGGATATGCCTACTGTAAAGTCCGCATGAAAATATTCATAGAAGCCATTGACTTGGATATTTGGGAATTCGTAGTCAACGGGCCTTTCGTTCCACAAAATTTAGTGGACGAGGAACCGAAAAGTCTATGGACCGATGACGAACGTAAAAAGGTTCAATACAACCTACATGCTAAAAACATCATCACATCGACCCTATCATATGATGAGTTCTTTCGGGTTTCGCAGTGTCAAAGTGTCAAGGAATTGTGTGTCACTTTATAGGTGACTCACGAAGGCACTAACAAAGTCAAGCGTGCCAGGTTGAATGCTCTGATACATGAGTATGAGCTATTTCGTATGTTATCGAGTAAATCTATCAATGACATGCAAAAACGATTCACTCATATAGTAAACCATTTAGTTTCTCTAGATTTTTTTACCAAATGAGAACTTACTAATAAAGTTTTACGTTGTCTTGACAGGAGATGGCATCCTAAAGTTACAGCTATAATGGAATCCAAGGATCTTGACTCCATGCCTTTGGTGACATTATTTGGAAAGCTTCAAGAGCACGAGATGGAGCTTGGACGCTTGACGATGCACGATGAATCAGACCGCAAAAAGAAAAGTATATATCTTAAAGCAACAACGTCTCAATCTACAAAAGAAAAAGTAGATGATGAGTCTGAATTAGATATGGATAATGAAACATTGAGCCTTCTAGTACGAAAATTCTGGAAATTCCTAAAGAAAGAGGCTTCAAACGTTTCCAGAAGAAAGAAGCGCGTGAGTCATCTAGAAAAGGCAAGGGTAACAAAGAGCGCTTCACTTGCCACGAGTGTGGTAAGCCAGGACACATGAGGTTTCAATGTCATATTTGCCTCAAGAAAGTTGGTTCAGAGAAGAGCATTCCTCGGGACTTCAAGTCAAATAAAGCCTACATTGTATGGGACGTACCAGAGGAGTGTACGACATCAAGCACCTATGACGAAGAGGAGACAACCAAGCTATGCTTAATGACCAGAACAAATGATGCTTGTGACTCAAATTGGAAAGAGGTAAACAACGAGGTATATTCTTACACCTCATCTTCTTCATATGATGATTCACCTCCTTATGAGGATTTATATAATGCTTATGTCGAATTGCATGATGAATTAAAGAAATTAGCTAAGATTAGTTCTGATAGAAAACGAGTAATCTAAATGAATAGAAAATAGTTTCATTACAGAAAGAATTATATGAGCTAAAACTAAAGAATGAAACATTAGATCTAATATATTCATGTAACATATGCAATTGTTCTAATGATAATTTATGTCAATCATTTGTTTGTGATTCTTGCGAGACTTTGAAAAATGAAAACTTGAAGTTTAATGAAAAACTCGCAAAACTCACAGAGAGTCAAAACATGTTAGACATTATGCTTAGTCAAACTAGAAATGTTGGTGACCACTCTAGATTAGGATATATTCCCCCTATGCGTAGGAGAAGACCATATAGGAGACTTATTACTCGACCTAATAAGAAATTTTATAATAAGAGGGTTTCTACATGCTTTTATTGTGGCACACATGGTCACACTTCCTACTCTTATTACATCAGGAAATATGGTATACCTAGTGGTGTATATGCCTGGATGAAAAAGGGAGATGACTCCCTGGTTACTAACAGAAAATGACCCAATATAAATTGGGTACCTGAAAAAGGCAAGTGATCTATTTTGCAGGTATGTCTACGAGCACATGGACAACATTAGTATCTTGATAGTGGATGCTCGAGACATATGACATGAGATATATCAAAATTCCTAGATCTATCCTTGAAAGAAAAAGGGTTTGTCACATATGGGGACAATAACAAAGGAAAGATACTTGGCACCGGAAAAATTGGTAACCTAAATCAGGCAGTGATCGAGAATATGCTATATGTTGAAGGCCCGAAACACAATCTCTTGAGTATCAGCCAACTCTGCGACAAAGGTAACCGTGTACCTTTTGATTCTGAATGTTGTATAATTTGTGACAATATTTCTAATAAAGTTAAGTTTGTAAGATATCATTTTAATAATATATATATGGTTAACCTGGAGGATGTCACTACTCTATTTTCAAAATGTTTTATATCTAAAGAGGATAACATCTGCCTTTGGCATAGGCGTGTCGCTCATATTCATGTAAAGCATATAGATAAATTGTCTAAAAATAATTTGGTTGATGGGCTATCAAAACTTGATTTTAAAACTCAAGAAACTTATAAAAAATGTAAACAAGTTAAAAACTCTTGTGGTAAAAAGAATGTGATATCCACAACAAGACCCTGAGAGCTTCTCCACATGGACTTGTTTGGACCATCACAGGTTATGAGTTTGGGTGGTAGTTTTTATGCTTTAGTAATTGTTGACGATTTCTCTAGATTCACATGGACACTATTTCCATCGTCCAAGAGCGATGCATTCAATTCTTTCAAAAACCTTGTCAAACAAATCCAAAATCAGTTTAACCATAAGGTAGTATATATTAGATTCGATCACGGTGGGAAATTTGAAAACCATCAATTTGATAAATTTTGTGATAAATATGATTTCATGCATCAATTCTCGGCTCCTCGTACCCTTCAACAAAATGGATTTGTTGAGAGGAAGAATCGAATCTTAGAGGAGCTTGCTAGAACCATGCTGAACGAAAGCAAGGTTCCTAAGTATTTTTGGGCTGACGTAGTGCATACAGCTTGCTATGTGATAAATCGTATACTCTTGAGGCCTACTTTTTCAGAAACTCCTTATGAACTTTTAGAAGGCCGAAAACCTAATATTGCTCATTTTCATGTTTTTGGTTGTAAATGCTTTATCTTAATTAATGGAAAGAGATCTTTAGGAAAATTGGACTGAAAAGTTGATAATGGTATATTTTTAGGATATTCATTGCATAGTAAATTTTATCGAGTGTTTAATAAATAGTCAATGCAAGTAGAAGAGTCTGTACATGTCTATTTTGATGAATATTCTCCAAAAGAGAAGAGAAAGGTATTTTCTGATGATGTTGCAGGTGCTTTAGAAGAAGCATACTCTAAGGACATGGACCAGGATAAAGAAAAAGAAGCAGAGCAAATTGCCCAAGATGAGCATCAGGACCTGCCTATCACGTGGAAGATCAAGAAGGATCATCCACTGGACAAAGTTATAGGTGATATCACTACAGGGGTGGTAACCCGTAGTTCTTTCCGTAATTTTTGTAATTTCATTGCTTTTGTATCTCAAATCGAGCCAAAGACAATCGATGAGGTCATTGAGGATGTGCACTGGGGTGTAGATATGCAAAAAGAGCTAAACCAGTTCGAGCATAATAATGTATGAGACTTGGTCCCTAAACCTAAAGAACATCCAATGGTTGGTACTAGATGGGTCTTTCATAACAAATTAGATGAATTTCGCTTGATCATAAGAAATAATGCACGCTTAGTGGCCAAAGGCTACAACCAGGAGGAAGACATCAATTATGTTGAGACCTACGCTCCTGTAGCCAAATTAGAGGCCATTAGGATGCTTCTATCCTTTGCATCGATTATGAATTTTAAGCTCTTTCAAATGGAAGTCAAGAGCACCTTTCTGAATAGCTACATTCAAGAGGAGGTATATGTTGATCAACCTCCCGGCTTTGAAAATTTTGAATATCTGAACCATGTATGTAAGCTCAAGAAGACCCTCTATGGTCTGAAATAGGCCCCTAGAGCCTGTTATGATAGATTGAGCTCTTTCCTTTTGGAAAAAGAGTTCATGAGGGGCATGATTGATACTACCCTCTTTATTTGTATACTAGATGATAATATATTATTAGTTCAAATATATGGTGATGATATAATTTTCGGATGTACTAATGATATTCTTTGCAAAGAATTTTCTGAGATGATGCAGGAAGAATTTGATATGTCGGTGATGGGTGAGCTGGCCTTCTTCCTTGGGCTACAAATCAAACAAATGGAAAGTGACATCTTCATTCATCAATCGAAATACTACAAGGAGTTACTGAAAAAGTTCGACATGGAAAAATGTAAAGAAGCTTCAACACCTATGGCGTCCGCTTGCTATCTAGACAAAGACAAAAAGGAAAAAGCTATCGATGTAACCAAGTATCGAGGAGTTATGTTTAGTCCGATATTATGTTTAGTGTTTGTATGTGTCCAGATTTCAAGCATTACCTAAAGATTCACATTATACTGTTGTTAAACGCATCATGAGATATTTAAAAGGAACAACAAATATGGGATTATGGTATCCTAGGGATGCCTCATTATCCTTGGTAGGGTATTCCGATTCTGATTTTGATGGATGGAAGTTGGATCAAAAGAGCACTAATAGGACTTGTCACTTACTGGGCAGTTTCTTAGTTGCATGGCACAGTAACGAGTAAGCTTGTGTTGCTTATTCCACTGCCGAAGCGGAATACGTTGCCACTGATGTGTGCTGCGCTCAAATCCTATGGATGAAGCAGCAACTTAAGGACTTTGGAATTAATCTAGAAAATATCCCTATAAAATGTGATAATATAAGTGTCATAAACCTATCCAAGAATCCCGTTTTGCATTCGAGAACCAACCATATAGAAATTAGACATCATTTCTTGCGTGACCATGTACAAAACGGCGATTGTATGCTTGATTTTGTTGAAACTACTAAGCAATTGGCTGATATTTTCACCAAGCCCCTCTCACGAGATACTTTTTATGTTCTTCGAAGAGAACTTGGAATCCTTGATGAAAAATATATGGATTAAAATCGTCTAAAACCTTATTATGTGTTTCGCATGTTAAATATCTTATATGCTTCAAAATGTGTATTTGTTGAATGCTTTATATTCCTAATATAACTCATGATCTAGCATGATAAGTTCTATATGTATGTGTGTTTGATTAAAAATTGCTTGATATATGTTAGAAATCTTTGCATGTTTTTAAAACCCAAAAACCTCTTATTTCTACAAATCTGATGCCTGTTAATCGATGAATCATAACTCTTAATCGATTAAAATGAGTTCAAGTAGCCAACATTTTATTTTTCACGAAATTTAATCGATTAACATCCTACTTTAATCGATTAAATTTTCCATTTTTTCAAACCTTCTCTTCCCCCTTTTCTCTCTAAATCTCAGAAGCAACAACAAAATTCAAAGTTTTGGTTTAAAAGAATAATTAAATCTCACCTATACCAATATTGCACCTCATTTCATCCCACTTTCTCTCAAATCTTCCAAGACACTCTATTCCCAATTCCAAACCCTAAGTATAGGTTCCTTCCCTTGTCCTTCTTCTCCTCTCATATACTCACGGTTTTTCACTCAAAAATGGGAAGAAGACGTCCAAAGAGGTTGAAGACAACTAATCAACGCACTTGTAGGCCTCCTACTACTTCATCTTCGAATCTGAGTGTGAGGCAAGACCGTGGATATCCCTACTACTCTATTATACTTCAGGAGACTCAGTTGTCAAAGTTTCAGGGCAGGAAACCAACTTACATAAGGTATGCTTATCTAACCTGGATGGCAGAACAAAATTTTGAATTTCCGCAAGGTATGCAAGCTCAGGGAGCTGACATGTTTATGGAATTAAAGGGAAATATGTACTCTGCTTTGATTAGAGAATTTTATGCCAACTTTAGATATAAGGACGACAAGTATTGGTCCATGGTTTCTGGAAATTTATTTGAGATTGATAGTGATATCTTTATGAATGTGGGTGGTTTATCCACTAATGGTGCTAGTCTAGATGATTTTGAATGACTTAAGGATTTTGATGTTGTTGAGGTTTATAAATCTTGTTTGAGAGGTCCTATCTATATATTCAAGGAGAACTAACAAAAGTTTGTTCATTATCTATAGAGATTATATTGCTTCACTATCTGATATGTTACATTTTAGTTCAGAGGAACACAAATCATGCAGAACCTACTGTGAATGATTTGAAGTTCATGTATGTTGTTAAGGAAAATATTATGATTAATTGACTTGAGGATATCCTGAAGGTCATGTATAATATCTCTACCTTGCAATCCAAGCTGCTACCCTATAGTATATTCATTTCGAGGATCATTAATTATCTTCATATTGATGTGTCTGACACCATAATCACGGAGACTTCTGATAAAGATCACCTTGTTGGTGAAAGCTTAATCCACCAGATGAGTATATACAAGTATGGAAGTACTTGGCAATACCAAGAGGATTATACTACCGTGGATTTGGATCTATCTAGTGATGAGGATCAGGTTGGAACAGATCAACCTAATTTAGGAACTCAGGGGAGGCCGACTGGAAACGCGCCGCAGGAACCATCCTTTAGATTAGCTTAGTTGGAGCTCTGAAGGACTCCTACCATACAGACTTGGAGCAATTTGAGGAACGTCAGGTCGCCTACATTGATAACCACTATCAGAACACTGCCGAGGCACAAAATGAGAGGTTTTATGCAGAATTTGAAAAGCTGAGATTCCTCATCCAGGGTGATAGTAGTATGAAAATTCCCGATGACAGAGACGTTCCTTCGCATCCCTAGATTAGAAGACCTTGGATCCTAGATTGCCTTAGGTTTAGTTCTTCTATATGGCTAATTTTCAAGATTTTAGCTGCTTGGTACTTTTGAGACATATTTTCTCTTTGCTTTTTGGGTTGTAACTCTAATTATCTACTTTTTCTAAACTATTATGACTTGATATGCATGCCATTTGAACTTAAATCGTTACCATTTTGGTTTTAAATTGCATACATAATATGCTAATCTATGTCAAATATAGTATGAATATATGTTTAAATCATTCCATGCTTGATTAGTTCTTGTATAACCTTCCATGCCATTAAATCTGTCCAATTACTATATTCTGTCAGTTTAATCGATTAACCCAATCATTTAATCGATTAAATGTTATCAACATGCACATATGTTCAAATTTTCCTTCAAATGGTTCATTAATTACATTCCCAAAATTAATTGATTAATTACAGTTTGATTTTATTTCATAACACTTCTTGCTTTTGACCAAAATTTATTAGTTTATCTTTTTGATAATGTCAAAAGGGGATAAAGGTTGCTTTGTTGTTTGATGTGTGTATGTTGTAAATAATATTCAGCTTCTGTTTTCTAGCTATGCGCTTTCACATTGAAATCAACAATCATACATTCTATGACCATCTTCAAGCTATGCATCAAAACTAAATTTGGTGTGGAGTTTGTCATCATAAAAAAGGGAGATTGAAAATGCAAAGTGCCAAGATAGCACTATTAGATTGCATATGTTTTGAATAAGACAAGTATTTAGTGAAAGCTTAATGATAACTCAACAAATCAACATGCCAAAGAATCAAGAGCTTCATGTCCAGACTAGAGTAATAAATAGAGTAATCATTAATAGTCTTAGCTATGTGTCTTATTTATAGAGTCTAGGTTAGGTAAACCTAGATACAAATCTCACAAGTCCTAAAAACAATCATATCATTTACATGAGACATGCCATCTGGATTATTATATGTTCATGCATATCATACATGTTATTTGTGCATCTTAGGCATAACATATTGGTAAAACATGTATAGTTGATAAGCATAACATATAGGTAGTTTACCATTTAATCTCTTAGCTGAAAAATATGCTAGTTAATCGATTAAGCAAGGCATTAATCGATTAACGTGAAATTAGTTTTAACAGATAACTGAAGAACATAATTCAGTTATTCTCAACAACCCGTTAATCAATTAAAAGGATACTTAATTGATTAACTGGACGTTAAACAACTTTTCTATATAAATTGTATTTTTACACCATGCTTCATACATTCATTCATTCATTTTTTAGAATTTCTAAGTGGCATATTTTTCGTGCTCATTGTATGTCATATAGGCAGAGAGAAATAAATGTGAGATAGTATCATGCTTAGGATTTTAAATGTCATCCAATTGCACGTGATTAAATGTGTTCATCATTCTATCTTCTCTTGCATGATTCTTGCATTTCTTTTAGAGATTTCATAGGGTAGAAATTACATGTTTCTATATAATTCTGAACTCGTACATATTCTTGTTAATTTGTGAAATTAGTATAGGGTTTATAGTTGGATTTGAATTGTAATATTTGAGCCATATTGGGCTTCATAATACTCTGTTTTTGTGCTGTTTTTTTTGTGATAAGGAAAGTCGTCTATTGGTGTCTTACCACCAAAGAGATTCAATGATTCTTCACCAAGACTTAGAGGTCTTAAGTTTAGAACATATTCTTGGATGGGGCTAGATCGTAGGAAAGGTTTTCCTAGGCGATTAGAGTAGTCAAACCAAGGTAGGGGTTCTAGGAATTCAAGAAGGGAGCATCTAATGTCTTGTAATTGAAAGTGTGCATGTAATATACATTCGTTTCAATTTTAGTGAAGAAAATCTCTCGAGATCAGAAATGATGTAGTTTTGTAGCGGACCGCAAAACGAACCAGGATAAAAATCCTTATTGCAGACTTTTTCTTACCCTTATCTCTTTAATTTTCAAGTTGTTTAATTGCCTATTTTAGCTGATATTTTGAATCCGATAATTCTGCCATATAAAGATTAATTCTGTTCCAATATATCTACTATATTGTTTCTATAATATCGATGAGTGGCTAAGCAAACAAGTCATTCAACAACTTGTTCTTTTGTGCAATTTAATCGATTAAGTCAGTGAGTTAATCGATTAACTAGATGTTTTCCATAATAGGGCTTTGGGGCGAAAAGCTGTATTTGGGAACTGCGACACCTATTCAACCCCCCTTCTAGGTGTGTTCTGTCCACTGATACCTAACATTCTAGAAGCAAGCTTCTCAACCAGATTCTCATTCCAACCATACCCGGCCTACAGAAAACAACAGTAATGATTTAAGAATTGATCACAAAATTATAAAAGAATGGTGTCAATATGTTCAAAAGTATTATATTAAAGGGATAGCAATGAAAACCAAACTCATGGATACCCACCCGAATCCAACTCGAATTTAACGGGTTAAACCCGTTGTTATTGGGTTCGGATTCAGGTTTTACCCGATGTTAATTTTCTTGTTCAAGTTTGGTACATGTGGCACCTTACACGAACCCGCCACGAACCCATCACAGTTAATAAATTAATATTTTAATATATATTGTTATAAGTTCTAACCCTAACATTGTGGCAAAGTTAGAAATAGAGAAGATGAGACTTGGGAATGACAAAGAGAACAAAGGCAAAGGAACAACCATCTTCATCTTCTCCATTCATTTTGTTCTTCATCTTCTCCATTCATTTTCGTCTTCATCTTCTCCAAAGGTAAAGGAACAACCATTTTCATCTTCCTCTTCTCTGGTAGTCTTACTTCTTCCTCTTCTCAGCTAATTCAAAAATATATTGCATTATAATTTATATCAAAACCTCAATGTGCCTTTATTTAAAATGTAATTTTATTGGTGTGATATAAGTTGTGGGGATGTGAAATTCTTTATTTATGTTCTTATTAATAATCCTGATAGACCTATCTCACTTCTTCAATTAATTATTTTCTATTACTAGAAAACAGATCAAATCACAAACCAATACATTTATATTATTCTTTTAGATATCACCAAAACATATTAGCTAATCACCAAAACTAAATATTTAAAGTAGATGTGATAGTGATATTGAATTTTTTTTCCTTTTACTTATATGATATAAGAGGTTTTGTGCAAGCGAGTCTATGAAATGCAATAAATTGAATTAAAATAGACATTTTTTGTACTTTTGCTAATTCAAGATGGTATTGCATTAAATTGAAAGAAACTGAACACAACATTATAATTTCCAATCTTTTTATAATGACTTAGTGTGTCCACTTTCCAATCTATGTTATTATGAATCTTTGTCTTACCATCAAATTAATGAGACAATCATTATCCTATTAGGATTTATTGCTAGGATTTATTGCTGATATGTTTTATCTTATTAAAACATGGCATTTAACTTATTCCACAAGCTGTATCCTATTGGGATTAATGGATGTTATTGAACTATTAAAAAGCATAAAATTTTTCTAATGACTTCTACAATTCTAATAATGTTTTATGTTTTAGCAGTGTTTGTTATATCCGTGTTTGTTGTGTTTCTTTTGTTAGGTAGAATTGGTCTAGTGAATATAATAAATATGAATGTTGCTAATACCCAACAAGTTTCATAAGAAAGGTCACATCAAGTAAATATGGAAAGTACTTCTAATCGTACACATGCGTCATCTCAAACTCATGTTAGACAAGATGATAATACATAATCAACAACACAACCGCTACCAAAGAAACACAGAAGTGTGGTATGAGACCATTTTCAAAAGATTAAAGTGAATGGAGTTGACAAGGCTGAATGCAAATACTGTAAGAAACAACTCGACGAAAGTTCAAGGAATGGAACAAAATACTACCACAACCATAAGGAGTTGCGTGTTCAAAAAAAGATTATGACGAGAGGTAATAACAAAGGGCAGTCATTTCTAATGCCTAAAGCCTTATAAGCAAGAGTTGGGAGTTGGAACTTATGATGTGGCAAATACAAAAACGGAACTTGCGAATGCAATTATTATGCATGATTATCCACTATTAATAGTGGATCATGTTGGTTTTAGAAGGTACTCGACTTCCATCTAACCATTGTTACAAGTTCTTTCTCGAATCACTATCAAGAAGGAGATATTCAAAGTGTATGATTTTGAGAGAGAATGTGCAATGAAGATGTTGGATAGTCATGAAGGAAGAGTAGTTATTGCCTTAGATATGTGGACTTCAAGCAATCAAAAGAAGGAGTATATGGCAGTCACAACTCACTATATTGATTATCTTAGACTTTACAAAGTCGAGTATTGAGATAATTATATTTCATAACTCAATATTGTGTTATATTGCAAATATTGTATTGTTATATTTATCTTTGACTTTGTCTTTGAATGTGAATATTGTTATTTTAGATTCATTTATGTTCTTGCCCCTCACACTAGTGATATACTTTCTCATGCGCTGGTTGAATGCTTTATGGATTGAAATAATGACACAAAAATATCAACTATTACTCTAGATAATTGTAATACAAATGATGTTATGATTTCAAAATTCAAGGATATGTTGCAATTGGGAAATTTTTTGAGAGATGGGTCTTTACTTCATATGTGTTGTTGTGCATATATCCTAAATTTAATAGTTAAAGATGGATTAGAAGTTGTGAAAGATGATATGGAAATGATTCGAGATAGTGTAGCATATTGGAATGCTACACCAAAAAGGAATGAAAAGTTTGAGGAGACTGCTAAACAATTGCAAGTTCCTTGCACTAGAAAACTAATTTTAGACTGTCCAACTAGATGGAATTCAACATACAAAATGCTTGAGATTTCCATATTATATAAGGATGTATTTAATCGGTTAAGGCAACGTGACACTCAATACATCTGTTTACCTAGTAATTCACAATGGCAAATTGTAGAGGATGTTTGTGAGCGACTAAAATTGTTTAAGTTCATAACTGAGATAATTTCTGGTACTAAATATCCAACTGCCAACATATATTCCCAATATTTGTCAGATTAAGTTAGCAATAAGTCAATGGATGAACACCTCTAATGAATTCATTAAGAGGATGTCAGAGAAGATGATTGCTAAATTTGAAAGGTATTAGAGTGTCATACATGATATTATGGGAGTTGTTACAGTTTTAGATCCTAGATATAAGATGGCATTACTTGAGTTCTATTTTGTTAAGTTGTATGACCATGATGCATGTACACAAGTTAGCAAAATCTGAGGTTTGTGTTATGATTTGGGGTTTGATTATCAACAAAGTAAAATATATAGTGAAAGCTCTCTATGGTAAAATAGAACTAGTACTAATGATGAACCTTTGGATAAATATGATATGTTTATTGAAAGGAGAAGAAAAACTAGAAGCTCAACTTTTAACATTGAGTTGGATCATTACTTAGAGGACAATGTTATAACAAGGACATCGGATTTTGATATTTTAAATTGCTGGAAGACAAATGGAATCATGCATCCAACACTTCAAGCAATTGCAAAACATTTGTTAGATATTCCTATTTCTACTGTAGCTTCTGAATCTGCCTTCAGGACAAGTGGTTGAATATTGAGCCCTCATCGTAGTCGACTTAATTGGACTACATTAGAAGCTTTGATGAGTGCTAGGAGTTGACAATGGCTTGCTGAGAATGCTGGTAAAGTTTTAAGCTATTAAAGTGTTAATTCATATTCAATATCTTATACTATGTAATGTATTTTATCTTATCATTTTTTATTTTGAATATTGCTAGGAAATTTGAATTAGTCTTACACAAGAATATGCTACTGTTTTGAATGAAATGGAGTCTGATGATGAAGGTATTTCATACTTCACTTGTTATAAATTCTTCATCTTATGAGTATACTTCATTTTGACTTAAACTTATTACAGGTGACGTGATGAATAGTAGTTTGAGTTATCATATTGAAAATTAATAGTTACGGCCTGCTGCATCCAGATATTGAAGAAGACTTATTAATAAATTTTAAGTGATGAGCAATTGAAGGAGGGCTTTAGTTGGCCTTATGATTTTGTGCGTAACCACCTCCACTTTTAAAGTAGTGAAAAATTTCCTTTCCAACTTTTGTTAGTGTTGTAGTTATACGATTCCAACAAGTATCAGAGTTGTTGGTTTTGGAATTTTATTTTTGTGTTCGTTTTGGAATTTCATCATAGTGATTCTAGTTTGCCACTAGTATCGCACCCGATTTTTGACTACGCGACCTCTTAGAGTTGCCACTACATTTTATGGTCGAAAAAGTAGAAAAATATTTTAGCCTAATCACATTGGGCTTTTGGATTTTGATATCCACATTTGGGAGTCGATTACAGATTGAGGAAGGTATTAGCATCTCGTCTGCCCGTAATTAAACGATACTCTTGATAATTGCATGATTTAAATAGCGTTAGTTTATTTAAAATTAAATTGTCTAAAACTAAAAACTTGTTTTATGTCTAACAAGATTAAATCTAGCACCTACGTATCCCAAAACACTTTAGGAAATCTGGACTATGTAGTTCAAATTTTAAAATGGTTTGTTGGTAAAATAATCAACTCCTTAAAAAACGTGAAGCAGTAGAAGTTAATGTCCGTACAACATCCCATTTTAAAAAGGATTGAAAATGGTTATAATACATTTTTTTTAATTTTATTAATAATTTAGGAAGTAATTGAATGAAAAGAAGCGTCATAACGCAGCCGTTCAAGGATGACATGAGGACAAGAAATGTCCCCTTGACCAGCATCCATCCTTTGATTAATCCCAAAAAATATATTTTTGTTGTAAATTTTTTATCAACTTTGGTAATGTTATGGAGTAATTTTTTGAAGCAAGTAGTTTATTATTAAAGACATCTTTATTTTTAAATATTATGTTTTTCTTTTTAAAAAAAATTCAAATTGATTACAGAAATATAAAATATATTTAACTGGTTAATAAAAATAAGTTTTAATTGATTATTAGCTTTATTAGGGTATTATTACTCTTTATAATATTTTAACATAAATAATAAAAAAGAAAGCATTTATTCTATGGAAATAAAATTATTTTTTATTTAGCTTATTGTCAAAAAAAAATTGATGAGTGACATGTGGATATTATCATCTTAAAAGATAAATAAATTGCATTTGGATAAACAATAATAGAATTAAATACATGAGAGAGTAAAGATTCAGTGCGGATGAGTTCAATGTACCAATACACGTGTCGACCAGCTGCTGGCTAGGAAATATTATGCAGAAGACTATGCCACATGTCAGTCTGCGGTTGGGCACGCCTAACGGTGCATCGAGCTTATGATGCATCCACACACACTAAAATAGAATTCACATATGAACATTGCATCTGCCTACGTGTCTGCGTCTGAATTGATGGTAGACGAGCGCACCGCGTGGAATCTGAGCATAGCCACACTAGAACACTGCCTAGGAATGGGGTGCTTGGATTGTATTTGCATGCGTCTATGTGTGACGGCATGCACTCGCCTGTGTGTCAATCGCTAGTTGGCTCTAAATTATGGTTAACATAATGGACGTGATGAAGACTGGTCCAATTGCTGGGCGATGGGTGCTTGCTCCTTGTAGTGGTCTCACTGACACTAGATTACATTGTCCTCACTTTCTTCTCTACACAGTTTTCAAGACAAATTTCTTCTCTCTCTCTCTCCTTTTCCGGAACCTATTCATTAAACCTAAACTCGTCTATTTATTCTAAATGAAAAATAACCCACTCCTTAACCTATGATGACCATTTTTATCTCTAATTTTAGAATTCAGCATTTTAAGGGATTTGATAACATTTACTTTTATGGTTATTTGACAAAGTATTTGCTTTGTATATTTTTGTTTTATTGAAATTCAAATGGGAATATTAGGAATATCTCATGGGTTTTTATTTATTTATTTCCATAAATTCGAAATAAATCATAAAAAATTAATAAAATATAGTTTTACTTATTTTTTATTTATCTAATATTATAATTTCGAAAAATCAAAATAAATAATAAAAATCACTTTATTAATTTTGCAATTTTTGGAAGAAGAAAAAAGTTTGGTTTCTATTATTTAATTCTTTTCAAAAATCTAAGTATTAATTTTTTATGGAAATTATTTCGGAAAAAAGGTTTTGTTCTTTATCGTTTTGTGGCCACTAATTTGGATTTGTTATTCATATTTAGGTGCATTTTTACATTCATATCAATTCAAGAAGACAACTTTCTATTTGTTAAGCTAACTACTTCTATGGTTTTGTTTTATAAATTATTTGCCTTTAGCCAGCTATTGTTTGAATTATTTCGTGTTTCAGGTAAACCGAAACCCGACGGGTTCAAGGATGGTAGTGTTAATTTTAATTCTGCAGAGTTCGAGTTCGGGTTTGATTTTTGTAATTTGGGTTTGGAGTTGGGTAAACACAAACCTGACTCTGACCCACCTCGTTGCCATTCATACTATATTTCAATAAATAACTTTAAGCCATCATCACAAATTTGGACTTTAGTGGATTAAAATAGAACTACTTAGATTTTAATTTATGTTTTTGATTAATTTATTGAGATATATGATTTTCATTTAGCGTTACAGAATAGTTCACGCGTTAGAGTAACATGATGTTCCCACCTTAAGGGCATGTGAGTTTCCCACCATAAATTCATTAAATCAATCTTGATTTTTTTTAGTGTTAGAAAATGTATTTTCTTGCCCTTTGAGTAAGAAACTAATCTTTTCCGGGATATGTCATTGTCTCTCCTAATAAGTGTCTCTCACAAGAATTGAACATTTGACTTTATGATCATCCTAAGTATCTAACAGAGTCTTACAACACTATATAAATGTATTGTTGATAAATCAGTCTCCATTTGTTATAACTCATATGATTCAATATTATTGGTAGATAATTGTTTTTTTTTTAAGATGAAGTTAAAAGTTTAATTTTTTAAAAGAAAGATTGAGAAACACAAAACTCACTTTAATGAGATTATACTCATTCACATAAAAAATTCAATATCACTCAATTCTATCAAACTTTGTAGATTTTTTTCTCGCATTACGAAATGTGATTATAATACCTATAAGAGTTGGTTTTTAATTTTGTTTTTTAACTATAATGTATTACAATTTCTCATAATTTTATTAAATTAGTTATTTTCATAATGTAATATTATATTATTATATAGATGGCCCAATCTATCAACATTCAAGACTGGCCCAACCGAAGACCAAGATCAAATGAAACCAGACTGATTTTCCTAACTATGTTTTGGCGGGAAAAACCATTTCTACAGTTTTGGCGGTTTTATCTATTATTCTTCTTCATTTTCTTTTTTTACTTTCCTATATATTAGTTTCTATTGTAAGCAATCAAATTAACTTGATTATCAATAAAGAATATTCACACAGAGGTATTATTCATAAGCTTGGCACATTGCTTTAATGTTGTTCTTCTTCGAGTCATCTCATTGACATTGAAGGCATATTTTTGCGTTTCTAATATCTGATTACCATGGAGATCCAATATTTCTACATGGTATCAGAGCACCTTCTATGAAGGTGTTCTGCTACGCTTCCGCCATCATCATTTTTCTTCTTCTTTTAATCAAGTTCTGTTTTCTCTCCTCCTATTTGAATCATTTTTCTTTTCACTTTGTCTCTTCTTCTTCAAAGCTAATCAAATACCAGCTCATACCCTATCTTTGATCCGATAAGTCCCTACTTCTTTCCTCCTAATGAAAATCCAGGAGCCATGATTGTTACCACCCCTCTAAATGGCAAAAAATATCACTTATGGACTAGAGTCATGAGCATGGCTCTCGAATATAAGAATAAAGACAGATTTTTTGATGGAACCCTCCCAAAACCCTCCATCCATGACCCTTTATACTCTTGCTAGAAAAGATGCAACACCTTTGTTGTATCTTGGTTAAATCGAGCCATACATCCCTCTATTCTTCAAAGTTTTCTTTGGATGGAAATTGGGAATTTAAAAGAAAGATACTATCAAGTGAATGTTTTTCGGATCTCTGAACTAATTGGGGAAATTTACTCAATAAAGCAAGGTACCCTATCCATTGATGCCTATTTCACTCGTGTAAAAGGACTATAGCAACACCATGATAACTTCAAACCCATTCCTACTTGCCTATGTGAAGTCAAGTGCTCTTGTACTCTTATTCCCATAGTCAAAACCTATAGAGAAAACAAATATGTTATTTGCTTCCTAAGAGGGTTGAATGAAGAATATTCTGTTGTAAAGTCCCAAATCATGCTCATACAACATTTACCTACTATGAATAAGGTCTTCTCCATTCTAATACAATAAGAAAGGCAAATGAACTTGCCTTATGATGAAAATAAGCTCCTAGGAAATATCTCTAATGATACCTGTAACACCGCGAATTTTACGATTTTGAATTATAAGATTTTACTAATATTTTTATTAATTATATATTCGAAAATGAATTTCTGGGAATTTTTGGGAAACTCTAGTTGAGTTTTATTCTTGAAATTTTATTTCCGATTTTGTGGTAAATTTTGGTAATTTTTGGAGACAATCGGTTCTGGACCACTGTCGGGGTCGAAATCCGCCCGGTATGGCTCAAAACGTGTATTTTTGAGTTCCGTAACTCGGAATCGAATTCTGATCGCGCCGATGGATTCATAATTTAATTTTGAGTTAATATAGACCCTGAATATACTCATACCTATTTTCTAAATATTTTCCACTTGGAATGCCGAAATCCGAAATTCTAATCGGATATTAGGATTGGGCGATTTAAAATACCCGATCGAGTATTGGCTGATAATACTCGGGCATGGGTATCACACGTGTTTGCGAGGTGATCATTTCACATTGGGATGAGAGATTTGACTTCCATAAAGCAAATCTCCCATCACTTTCACCATATCTCATGAGCTCATCATTAGCCGCCCTAGGAGATTTGGTCATCATTGCCTAGTTGAAATCTGATTTCTCTCTCCTTAAACCCTCACACTTCAGACTTCACTCACTCACTTTTGCATTTTCAAAGAGAAGGTAAATCTCACTCCATTTTTCTCTCATTTTTCTCAAGTCTTCTTCCATCTTCAATCTTTGATCTCTCAACATTCAACCAATGGATGTTGATGA
>NW_017719339.1:0-744 GCF_001865875.1 Lupinus angustifolius
GATTTCGGTGTTCGAACCTTGAAACCAAACCAACCGTAGTTGACAAGTAAAAGCACGCTTCATTAAGGTGAGAGAGAACACATCGTGATATAGTGGTGTCCGAATATGACACCCGGATCTCCTAAACCATCTCAAAGGTTTTGGAGTTAAATTGAGTTTTTAGAAACCCAAGATTTTGTATGTTTGGATGTTTTGAATATATATGATTATGGATGAAATATGTTGAATATTGTATATGAAATATGTTGAATATTGTATATGAATGTTGTTGGGAACTTTCCTGGGTGCAGGTGTTTGAAAAACCATGTTTAAATGTGTGTTTCGGTTGTCAAAAAAGGCAAAAATTGGCATTCTGTCCAGTTTCTGTTGCCTGGGCGAGCAAAAGTCCGCCCGGGCGAGCAAAAACCCGATTGGGCGAAAAAAAAATTCCAGGCTTTTCACCTGGGCGAGCAAAAGTCTGCCCAGGCGAGCAAAATCTCGATTGGGCGAAAAAGAAAAAAAAATTCCAGAACTTAAGGAGTTTCTAGAACTCTCTCGCTTGGGCAATAATACCTTCGCCTGGGCGAGGAAAGCTCCAGTTGATTTAGGATTTAAAGATGAATTGTCGCCTGGGGCAACTAGTCCCCGCTTGGGCGAGAAACAGGAATTGTGTTTGACTATTTGGATTGATTGGTTGAGTATGTAATAACCCTAGTATGGGTATGTGATATAAAAACTATTTTGGTATAACACCGTAATTGAAAT
>NW_017719340.1:0-256 GCF_001865875.1 Lupinus angustifolius
ATACGTGATACCACGGAGCGAGATCGTCTGACCGTAAGTGGCTTGGTCTGGGACCGTCCAGGGTGATTCAGCGATGGTCGTAGTGGTAGGGACGTTACCCTTTTGGTTATGATGTGAATTAGGGCATTGCCCAGAAAGGAACCCAGGATACCACGGAGCGAGATTGGCTGACCGTAAGAGGCTTGGTCTGGGGCCGTCCAGGGTATTCAGCGATGGTCGTAGTGGTGGGATGTATTTCCTTTATATTACGTGTTAA
>NW_017719341.1:0-16374 GCF_001865875.1 Lupinus angustifolius
CCACGCCGTTAATGAATTTATGTTCATTAGATGTCTTACTCTCTCTATTTCTCTTCTTTTCTATTGCTTGCTTTTCGGACGTGTGCTCGTCAGGTAGACAACTTGACTCGGATTTGGAACTATCCGTCCATGACGTTCCAAGAGGGGGCATGCAGAATTGAGGAGAAGCAGTACCCTAGCTTTGGAGTTAGCCACTAGGAGTTGCTTATCATTTTGTGACTTTTGAAACATTGATGGCTTCAGTTTGTTCATGTCTTTGTTTAGTGTCTGTTGGCGATGATTAGTATTTCCGCCCTTTCTTTTTGGATTTTGTATATGTTAGTGGCGATGTAGTTTCCGCCTTTGTTGACTTAGTTTGTATGAACTAAAGATGACTTAACTGATTATATGCATTGTGTTATTCAGGAAATTGTGAATCAAGTTAAGTTATCGTCCGATAACGATAAGTTGATTTTCCACATTCGAGTTACTTAAAGTGATGTCCCGGAAAAGGAAGATTTTTAAAAAGGAAACAATTTTATACAATCTCTTTATTCAAAAAAAAATTTACACATTTTTCCGCAATGTTTTTTAGAAGTATTTTTCGAGGCGTTACAATACCTATACTCGAAAAATAAGAGAAAGTGGTAGAGGTTTTAGAGGCCAAAATATAGGAAGGAATCAAGGTGCATGAAGAAATCAGAGTATTGAAAGAGGTCAAGCTATTAGAAACAATAAAACCTGCACATAATGTTATAAAATTGGTCACACCATTGATATTTGCAATAGAAAACATGGATTTCCCTCAAACTACTTCACCAACTCGACCAACATCACCACTCAAGATCCCAACACTGTAGAGTATGAAGAACCTAAGAAAAATGCTAGGAAGAGACATGATAGTCCTAACCTTGGCTTTACACCTGAGCAGCATAAAGTTCTTGTGTCCCTTATTGAGCAATCTATCCATCAACCACTTCACAGTGCCAATCAAATTGTGAGTGGATCAACCAACTTTCACGAAAGAAACACATGTATAAGCAATAGTTTACCTATCATTGGGAAGTCCAATTTTTGGATCTTAGACACTAGAGCCACTGGTCATGTGTGTTTCTCCATGTCCGAGTTCCAATCTTTTAAAAGAATCAAACCTATTTCCATAAGACTTCCCAATGGTATTAGTCTCATTGCAAATTTTTCTGGTACAGTGTCTTTCTCTAATCAATTCTACTTAAAAAATATTCTTTATTTACCAACTTTCAATTTTAACCTTATATATGTTTCTAAGCTCACTAATGCCTTGAATTACAAACTGATTTTCTCACATGTTGATTGCAAAGTTCAGGATCAAGACCCATTGAGGATGATTGGTGTAGCTAGCAAAAAAGGAGGCTTGTATGCAATGGTTCATCTTCAACAGAGTCCTTTAGTCACCCATGTAACAAATACTTTCTTTAGCTATAGCAATAACAACTTATGGCATTGCAGACTTGGTTACTTGTCTCATTCAAAATTCCTCAATATGTAAAATGTTTTCTCTTTCATTAAAGGTAATAGAACTCATAATCCTAGTGATGTTTGCCATTATGATAAACAAAAGAAACTCCCATATCCTAATAGTGACTCTAAATCCAATCACACTTTTGATCTTGTCTACATGGACATTTAGGGCCCCTTTTCTATCCCCTCTACACATGGCCATAAATATTTTTTAATTGTGGTTGATGATAAATCAAGACACACATGGACTTTCTTTATGAAAAATAAGAGTGAAACTGACCATCACATTAGATCTTTTGTCACCTACATTGACACTCCATTTCACTACAAGATCAAAAGTATTAGAAATGATAATGGGATAGAATTCTTCCTTACTGCTATGCATCAAAAGGAATTCAACACCAAACCTCTTGTGTTGAATCCCCTCAACATAATGGGATTGTTGAATGAAAACACCAACATATTCTTATAGTGGCTAGGTCCCTTGTTTTCTAGTCCAGTCTCCCTACATGTTTATGGAATTATGCTATATCTCATTCTGACCATTTGATCAACAGACAACCCACCAAGTTCTTATCCAATAAATCCTTTTTTGAGGTTTTATACAATACCATACCAGATTTATCAAACCTCAGAAATTTTGGCAGTTTATGTTATGTTTCTACCTTGACTTCCCATAGAACTAAATTGGACCCTAGATCCAGAAAATGTGTCTTCTTAGGCTTTAAGAATGGAACCAAAGGCTACATTGTTTTTAATTGCCATACTCATGAATTGTTGATCTCTAGAAATGTGGTATTCTTTGAACACATTTCCCTTTTTACCCAACTGCAATTCTTCCACTATCCCTCTGCCTAGCAATCCTAGTGACCCTGACTCCATTCCTTATATGACCCTCATAGATCCCTTCACACTAGAGACTAACACCACTATAACCACTCCTCAAATCCCAACTCAATCATAGAAGTAACCTGCAAATCACACTACTGATCACATCAACTCTCCTATCAATCCTACTAACAACAGACAATCCACAAGAATCACCAGACCCCCCTCATATCTTCAAGACTACCAATGTACTCTTGCCTCAGGACTTCAGCCACCAATCTCCTCTCTAATCAGGTATCCAATTTTCAATTATGTATCTTATGATTTTCTATCTCCTAATCACAAGCATTTTTCTCTTTCTATTTTTTATCTCCTAACACCTACTCATTTTAAAGATGCTATTCTGAATGATTGTTGGAATAAAGACATTCAAACTGAGCTAAATTCCCTTAAAACAATGATACCTGGTTGATTGTTGGTTTGCTAGAAGATAAAAAGGCTATTTCTTGTAAACTCACTGAGGTTCTTGTTGGGTATGGATATAAAAACTGTCACTTTGATCACTCTTTATTTACTAAAACTAACAAACCTGCTTTTACTGCAATATTAGTCTATATGGATGATCTTTTTTTATTAGGTAAACTCTGATTGAAATACAAAGCACTAAGGAGCTTCTTCACACAAAGTTTGGAATCAAGGATCTTGGCACCCTCAAATACTTTCTAGGCATAGAAGTTGCTCAGTCCTCCAAAGGAATTGCCCTTTATCAAAGGAAATACATCTTGGATATGCTTTCAGAAATAGGTATGCTTGGTGCAAAGCCTGCCTCCACACTAATGGACTACAACAAGAAACTCCATAGCACTTCAGGTTCTCCTCTCCCGGATTCCACTCCCTATAGAAGACTCCTTAGAAAACTTCTCTACCTAACCAATACCAGACCCGACATTAGTTATGCAGTGGGCCACTTAAGCCAATTCATTTCCTCTCCCACAGATCAACATTACGAGGTTGCAATTCGAATCATCAGATATCTCAAGCAATCCCCTGCTCTTGGACTCATCTTCCCCACTAATAGTTCAACTATCATCAAAGGTTTTTCAGACTCAGATTGACGAGCTTGTTTGGACACTCGCAAATTTGTCACAGGATGGTGCTTCTTCTTAGGCTCATCACTAATTTCTTGGAAGAGCAAGAAGCAGACCATTGTCTCCAAATCCTCTGTCGAAGATGAATACCGAGCTTTATCCATGGCTTTCTGTGAAGCTCAATGGCTCCTCTCCTTACTTGAAGATCTTGGTCTTCCCCAATCCTCACCAATAAGCTTGTATTGTGGCAACAAATCTGCCCTCCACATAGCAGCTAATCCAGTTTTACACGAATGAACTAAATACATTGACATTGATTGTCATGTGATTAGAGAAAGAGTTCAGAATGATACCTTACATCTTCTACCAATTTCTTCACAATTTCAACTTGACGACATATTCACAAAACCACCACCTCCTTGACCCTTCAAATCAATGGTCTCCAACCTTGGCATGCTTAATTTCTACATGTCAACTTGTGAGGGGCTATCAACATTCAAGAATGGCCCAACCAAAGCCCAAGATCAAATGAAACCAGACTGATTTTCCTAACTGCGTTTTGGCGAGAAAAATTGTTTTTACAGTTTTAGCAGTTTTATCTGTTATTCTCCTTCCTCTTCTGTTTTTACTTTCCTATATATTAGTTTCTATTGTAAGCAATCAAATTAACTTGATTATCAATAAAGTCTATTCACACAGAAGTATTATTCATAAGCTTGGCACATTGCTTTAATGTTGTTCTTCTTCGAGTCATCTCATTGTCATTGAAGGCATCTTTTTGCGTTTCTAATATCTGATTACCATGGAGATCCAGTATTTGTACACAATCTTTTGTGCTATTTTGAGTGGTATAGGATTCTTTATCAACATAAACACTTTTATGTTGAAGAAAAAACACTATAATTGTTAGGTTAAAATTTTAAAAGATGATTCTTTATTAATAAATGTTAGTGGGAGAATCCAAATTCCCTAGCTTCAAGCCTTCAACCATCCATGAAGTTGCTCAAGCAATGGCTTCCCAAAAATGGCCATCTAGTGCTACTTGCAACACATAATTAATTTATATCTCTGAATATATATTTAAAGTTTTTTTGGTACTATCAAGAGTATCTTCCTACTTTGTGATAAGGAACTAATTCTTTTCGGGGTTCGTGACTGCCCTTTCCAACAAATGTCACTTTTAGGAATCGAACCATTAACATTTTGGTCATTCTAAAATCTAACGAGATCTTATACCACTAGACCAACGTTTTATTTGTATATATATTCAAAGTTTCATATATTACATTAAATTATTTTTAAGGAATTAAAATGTTAGATGAGAACTTTATATGAATGCTTGTGTATTTAACATGGACAAGGATCTATTCTCTCAAAGTATGTTTTCAAGTACGCCTCGTACCAATCAAAATATGTTATCTCAGTTCAAAAATAAAATATTTATTGTTTTTTTTCTATTTTTTTGTTGTGATTGGTTAATGATAGGTTTTGGAACATGATTCAATCTTTGTCCATTTAACATTACTCCCATAATGTCATTATAGAGGAGTTAAGATCATATTCATTAATAGAGAGACAAGTACACTCAAAACAAGAAAAAAAACTAGATAATTTTATCCTTAAGATAAAATGAAATAACATTTTTATCCTTACATGTAAGTGTAAAAATAGTCATTTATCTCTATTAATAGAGAAGATACTATCCAATAGAGTAGATATACCACACGTGGGACCTGAGATAACAAGGTGAGGATATGGACAGGAAAGGGTGAGTGTTTAGGGACAGGTGGGGTGCATAAAATAATTGCAACCTTTACCAACTTTTATGAGTAGCCCCTACATCCATCGCTGCGATCTGCCCTGCCCACGTGCGCTCTCCTTTGGTCCCCACGGATAATAAACATTTACGACTTAAAAGCATTTTGAATATCGAAAAGGAAAACCATATCCATCCTACAAATTCTCTTATAAGAAATGAACCTATGTCATAAAGTGGTCGTTATATATTAATAATTATTTTGTAAGTACCATATATTATTTTGTTGTGAGTATAAGGATTTAGATAAAAAATATTTCATTAATTTATCTAATATATACTTAAACATGGATAAGAGAAAAATATATATGAATGACGGAGAATGTTACATTAATAAAACATTATTTTTTTGCACTACTAAAGATATTCTCTCAAATGAATTATTTCATTTCGGAATGCATCACTGTCATTTTTAATAAGTGTTATTATCAAGAATTGAACACTTAACATTGTAGTTTTTCTGAATCTACCATAATCTTATAAATGTATTTGACTCAAATAGCTACCAGCTTTGATTTTTTTTTACACAATCAAATAAATCATCCATTATTTATATATTATTTACCACACTTGTATTAATTTTGAATTCCAAAAATCCAGTTGTATTACTGTTACTACTATCAGCCAAAAACTAACGACCAGAATTTCAGCATTCATTTACTCTTATTATAAATATAGATATTAATTATTTCCTCACAACTGCCAATTTCCTTTTTTGTTTAGCTGGTTTAGGCAAGTAAAGGCTTTAAAAATCAATTTTCAAAGCATTTAGTAAGTTGTTGTTTTAAAATACCTGTATATAGTGAAATAATATAGTAAAGTAACAATTCACATACTCCAAACATGGTCCCAGAATGAAATTTTATATTCTAAAAAATGTGATATTTCATATGTCATCAATTATAATTGGTCAGAAAAATATCTAATTATTAAAGTTTTAAGTTTTAACTTCAATATATTTTTTCAACCAATCACAAATGAATGACATATGAAGTGGTTCAAATTTTGGGACCAAATATGTGCTTTCATCCCCATCATGCAGTCATATACTGCTATGCTTCTTCCAGAACTTCCTTCCTTCACTGATATGAAATATATGATAAAATTCATTTTAAAGTAGAATATGTACTTATTTGATGGAGAAGATTGAAGCTTTTTTACCTCTTCAAAGTTTTTTTATATACAAAAATCTAAGAATTGAGCTCATATTTGATATTTAAGAAACTTAATCCTCTTTAATTATCATTTCATATTGTATCAATCATAAGATTGTTGGATGGTGATTATATGCTAATAGTTATTTTATTGCAAAAAATTTGGGTGTGTTATTAATGAAGGGATAGTTCATGGATTTTAAATTCTCTGCTTATTCAAAAGGAGAGAATATACAGTAAATGCATCTGCTAGCTAGACTTAGAAACATGTTAATGGTCAGTAGTAATTTTTTTTTATTGAAAATGGTTATTGGTATATAATTTCATAATACCGTATATAGTGGAACAATATCCATTTTTTAACTATTGTAACTACTAAATTAAACACCATTGCAATTTTTTCTTTTAGAAAATTTATTTGGGGCTGTCCCAAATAAATTCAAAATACCCATATAGTGTGGACATAGATAACATTTTAGTAGCAAAATATTAGCCTATCAGAAATGAGTCCATTTTAAGCATTCTAAAGGATAGTATTTTGACAATAGACAATATTGTCATATTTTCCATTTTGAATTAGGGTGAACCCTATAAGAAATAGAGTGAAGAATGTTACAAGTTCAAAGTTTCATTTATATCAAAATAAAATAAAAAAATTAGAGTTATAAGGTGGTAGTCTGATAGATAGAGAGTAAAATGTTAAAGTGAAGAGTTTGAGAGAAGGAAATTAAGGGTTCAAATCTTATTCACAACAAATATTAACCTACAAATATTAACCTACTACATTTGCGGATAATTTCTTTTTAATATTTTTAAAAGCCACTAAATGGATGTATCCTTAATTCCCTAGTTCCTAGATTGTAAGTTGTGCACGAAATTGCTTGGAAGGCGTAGGAGTGAGTGGAAAAGCATTGGCATTTGGCCAGAGTGAGTGTAACCAAATTAATTAATTTTGTTTTACAAGAATTAATAATTCCATGATACATGCTTGGGGTTCCTCATTCACTAGACAGCGTTCAGCATAAAACCTTTGGCTTGTCTGTTAAAGGAGAAATTGTTAGATTCGAATCTGGGTCATGCACTGTTCATATCTTTAACGAATCATAATGCTATTTTCGAGAGATTTTTTTAATATACTTTATATTCTCAACGTAGTCCAGTATTTATTTATTTATTTATTTTAAAAAATACTCCATAAGTATTAGACGGAGGATTGTTAGGATGATAGGGCAAGAGAATGTAGCAATGCTTATTTTTATACTACTTTATCTAATTCTTATTTTCTTATTATAAGCTAAAATATTGAGAGAGAAAAATAGGTGATTTTTATAATGAATTTTACACTTTTATTGCAACATTTATTAACTTTTTCTTATTCATTCTTAATCCATTAATGATAAATAATGAACATGTGAACCTTACAAGGAAACTTATGGTTTATGATGACACATTTATAATGTTGTTGTATTTTTAAAAAAAATTAAAAAAATTAACTACTTTAATAAGTATGTAAGTTAATTAAAATTGTTTTATAATATGAATGGGAAATGTGAGTACTCTACGTATCCTTCAAATAATTGAGATTTTATGAATGTTTGATACGTACGTTCCTTCCCTTGCATTGGTATCATATATAAAATCTAAATCACATCAATTTGTACAACATTTATAGGCAGCTAGCCTCCTAAGCAGATCCAATTTTCCTACTTTTGAATTGGGAATGATTCTGAATATGATATATCCTCCATTTTTTATAAGTGTGGTTGTACATTTCCCTCCACAAATTAAGGCATTCATGAAGAATAAATATTTGTTTCATCAAAATTGATATTGATTTTTTTCTTCGTGTTACATGCTTCATCCATCTTTCTATTTTACTCCACAATTATTTTTGTGTCTTCACAATAATAAGAATAAATGTATAATTGATTGAGAAATGATAATAAGAGAAGAGTGACATTTATAAAAAAAATTATTAACATATAAATTGAGTGTATAGAAGGATGAATTCATTAATGTAGCTAGCCTAATATAGTTGGTGTATGGTTGAGTTTCTCACATCTATGGACAAAAGTTCTATTCTTTCCATACATAAGAAACAAAAAACTTCGTAGAGAAGACTATACTTTAGTTCCTTCATTTATTTTTTACTAGTTTCTAATTGTTGTGGGAAACTTTCGATACACATAACAAGATAAAATATATGTGCCCTTATTCCAAGTATACTTCAACTAATTAAAAATAAACATGTTCATACTTACATTAAAATCTCAAAACCTTATATGCTATTTATAGAGACCTAAAAAAGCAAGTAACCCCTCGTTAAAAAAACATTTGGAAATCGCATGTCTTCAATGCTATTTCATTTCTTGTCTCGGACTAATTAGAATATTGTTTTTGTTTTAATTTTTTTTTCTTTTATTCCTATATTAATATATAATTGATCCGAGACAGGAAATAAATCATCATTAGAAACATATGATGTTTATCCTAAAAAAAACAACAGACAAAACATAAACCCAAGTAAAGTAGTTGTGTTATTTATCCATGAAAATTGAAAGGGAGGTACAGATAGAGAAAAAATAATAGGTAATGCCTTGAAGTAAGGGTTTGAACGTGGAGGACGTGAGGGACCACGTGGGGGCCTCCGGTAACACCGTTATGTCCGTTCAAGGAAGCTCTGCGGCTTAGTCATTAGTCTCTAACCTAATTTTTTAGGTGGACATGCTTTTTAGGTAGCTCGATGTTTCACGATTATAATAAGGTGAATGTTTATTAATATTTTAAGAACATTAATAAAAATAGATAAAGTAATTTCATATTGAAAAATAACTTGTTTAATATTTTAGATGTCCTAATAATAATTTGAGTAAGATCAATGCATATCCTTTTTCTTATATTTGTTGTAGTTGAGCATAGTGATAAAACGTTTTCCTAACTATTGCTCTTAGAATAATACTTAAGAAATTGAAAATGAAAGGTCGTGAGCAATACGGGAAAATTAAGCATACTGAAAAAATGAATTCTTACCAATAGGGTGAGAAATACCCTTGGTATACTAAAACAACTGCAATATCATCTTTTTAATATATTAAATATATCTCTTTTCAAATGAATTGTGCGTTTTCAGGGTTACTTAAATGATTAGGAAAACCCTAATAAAAAAATGATCGTTTAAAGCTGTACTTTAGTATGGCCTCACGTGCTTCTCTTATCCTTAAACAACGTGCTCTTCCCCATCCAATTTTCTAATTCCAAAGTTTGAGTCTCCAATTGCAGTCTTTAGTTTTGTACTTCATTTTGGGGTGAATGAGATGAGCCATTCAAGGGTACCATAGTTTGAGGAATCGAAGTTAATGTCCGTGGGCACTTCGAAGAGAAGGTTGGATTGCAATTGCTTACAAATTTGGGATTCCCATAATCTCACAACTTGTTCGCATGCACCTTTTAATTATTGTTTCACAAACTTTTTATTCAAATTGCATAATTGAATGCATTCATCAACATGACATTGGTCTAATGATATAAGATACTTATTTGATTCACATAATGATCAAAATGTCAAACATTTAATTCTTATAAGTAATATTTAGTGAGATAGACAATTAGAAACATTGAAAATGATTAATTCATTAATCATGAGTAAATAATCGTACCTAAAAAACTATTAAATATGCAACTATTTAGAAATTCTATCAAGGCATAACATTGCTCAAGATTAATCTGAACTAGCAAACTAACGGTGCAATTTAAGATAAACTTTACAATCATATTGATTTCAGGAAAAATATGTATAATGTTGAGTTTTATACACTATCATTATATAATTTATTATTCATATTTAACATGACGAACTTTAAAAAAAATATATAATATAAATAAATGGTGAATGATATATAAATCTTTGGATTTGCGGTTCATGGATATTAAATGGTTGATTTTAACTCGTGAAAAATGTATGTGGACGAATCCTAAATCATAAGTAAACATTTTTTTAATCTATATGGGCACTGTTGTAGAAAGTCTATTATTTTATTTCTTATTTTTTTGATATTGAAAATATGATTCTGCAGCTTACTTTATGACAAAAACATATTCCAGAACATTATGAATTGAATCTCTGTAAGTTAGAACTGTTACACATGCATGTATATCATATGCTTTTCTAGAAATATTGCTTTTCCTTTATATATACATCACGTGGTGCTATATTCTTTTATGTGCAATTGTATTGCTAACTTTGTCAAACTTGCATCCATATCTTACATGTGCCAGTTCATCTTATATCTTTTGGCTACCGTTTTATATAAATCCAATGGCCAAATACCCAATATTGCTAGCTTATACACTATTGTTTTTAGTTTTCCTTATTTATTTTTATTGCGTTGAGTTGAAAATATATGATACATGATATAGGTATTCAATGAATCTACTAGCTTCCAAAGATTTTTGTTGTGTTGAATAGCTTCTTATCACGTGTACTGAGTTGTCAAAACCCACTCCCTTTTCAAGCTAGATTTTTATAAAGAAAATTATCATGAAGCATTGTATTTAAGGTAGTTCATATATGAGTATGGCTCCTCTCCATTACTGGAGAGGGCAATACATACCTGAGATTGTAATACATGGTAGAAATAATGTTTCAATAGTTCATATTTTTATTTTTTTAAATTAAATATTTTTAGAAAAATAACCCCTTTCACATTCTCAGTATTGGAATATATATATATATATATGTGTAGAATTATATGATACTAAAAATTTCGTTTGCCATGTCTGCCTAGTTTACATCAGTACAATATTATCTTCTGACTTCTCTCTAAGAAAACTTCACAATCTACAAAAATAATGTGCTTATAATAGTATTGTTGCCAATTACGATTCAGGTTATTAGAGCTCTTACTAGCCCATAACCCAAACATTAGGTCCCTTACTCCACAAACACGAAGAAGAATGAGGCCCATTATATGCATCCGTTTACCCGATTCCCCCCAATAAAAGTAAAAGCCCAATGTGCAGAAAACCAGTTAAAATTTCAGGCGGGGAAAAGAATTTTTTAGGTTTTAGACGCAAACATTTTTTAAAGAGAAAAAAATATATGCACTAATAATATACGAGTTTAATACACTGATACTACATTATTTATTGAGTTTGATAGTCATTTTTAAATTTCCTAAATGCATCTCCTTTCCCTTTCTTCCTAGTTATATTAGTTTCCGTTTATAAGTTAAGTTTTGAGTTTTGGGAGTAATACAACTTATAAGAATTATATGATACTAAAAAGAAGAATACCTTTGAGTCATTATATTTCATAGTTTTCAAAATCAAAATTACAAACAAGCCCTAATACTCACACACCTTATAAGAATTTTTTAAACTCTATTACTCTCCATTATTTTTTATATTATCTTGGATTTAGATAGTTTAATTTTATTAAACTTATTTAAAATTTAGGATGATCTTATTAGTTGCAATTTGGATCGTTATTATATTTTCATTAGAAACATCTTTCACACATATAATAAATTATTTGAATTAATTCATATTTATATTTGACCAATATTTACTATCTTAAACTCCTACAACAATATGAATTCAGTTCAAAGTTCAATTTATTACTTTCATTCTTGTCTCTTTCAGTACTTCCTATTTGGATCCTAATATAAACAATTTTCACCTTTTCTAGTAGAGATGATGAGAGAGAAAATTCCAAATAGTGATTAGGATATATGGCAACAAAATACTCTTATGCAACTTTGTATTAACTAAAAATAGAGATTTGAGCTCAAACATAGGTTCAGTGAAAAGAAATCAGAACTATGAGTTTAAATTGTTAGGATTGCAGAAAACATAAAATGAGAAGATATATATTGAATTCACCAAGATTCATTTCATCTTAGCAAAGTTTTCAAAGCTTTCCTTTTATAGTAAGTAATACAACTACTTTAAAAGAACTTCGAAAGCATACTAACTAAAAGTGGCAAGTGTTAGTTAACACAATTACCTTTCACTAAGCTCATAAGGCTTGGGTTATTGGGCTTTTCTAACACTCTCCCTTAAGCCAAGCTACTAAGAGTTTCCATGCCTATCTTCATCCTCAAATCTTCAAATCTACTAATCTTTAGTGCCTTAGTAAAGCCATTAGTAAGCTGTGATTCAGTGTTGCAGTACACAACATTCAACCTTTCTTTATTCACTAGATCTCTAAGATAGTGAAACTTTACTTCTATGTGTTTGCTTATCCTATGACTTACTGGATTTCTGGACAGACTTATTGCTGAAATGTTGTCAATGTTAATTGCAATGGAGTTTTCACACTGATTCGCATTTCCTTCAGCAATTCCTCGAGCCAAACTACTTGACATGTTGCATAACTTCTTGAAATGAACTCTACTTCACAACTGAATAATGCAATCATAAGTTGTTTCTTAGAGTACCAAGAGATAGGTGCATTATTCAGCAGGAACAAGTACCCAAATGTACTTTTCCTTTCTACTAAGTCTCCATCATAACCAGCATCAACAAACCTGATCACTTCTAGTTCAGATTTCTGTCTTCCAACTTGAAACAAAACTCCACAATCCGAAGTACCTTGTACATAACTCAACACCTTCTTAACTGCTTGCATATGTGACTCTTTGGGACTGCACATAAAGCTGCTTACAAGCCCAACACTATAGGATAAGTCAGGTCTGCTGTTACACAAAAACCTCAGTGATCCAACAATTTGTTTGTACAGAGTTTCATCCATGGCCTTACCACCTTCATCCTTTGTTAGCTTCACATTTACTTCTATTAGATTAGCCATTGAGTTGCAAGAGATCAAATTGAACTTTTGTAGTAGGTCCATAGCATACTTCTTCTGGTGCATTAATAAACCAGCAGAGGTTTGAGTGAATTTCATTCCAAGAAAGTATCTAAGTTTATCCAAGTCTGTCATCTCAAATTATGCTTCCATTACTCTTTTAAACTCTTCACTTTCTTTCAAATTTGATCCAATAATAAGTAGATCATCAACATAAAGGCATATGATCATCAAGTCTCCATTTCTCCCCTTCTTTACATATACTCCATGTTCTACTGCACATTTTGTAAAGGTGAGTTTGAAGAGGAAGGAATCAATCCTTTTGGTCCAAGCTCTTGGAGCTTGCTTCAAGCCATACAATGCATTTTTTAGCTTGTATACTTGATGCTCCTTTCCTTCTATTATGAACTCAGGTGGCTGTTGGACATAAACTTCTTCTAGCAAGGGGCTATGAAGAAAGGTTGATTTCACATCAAGTTGAAACCGTCCCCAATTCTTTGCACAAGTTATTCCTACTACCATCCTTATAGTTTCAATTCGAGCCATTGGTGCAAACACCTCTAATTAATCCAATCCTTCTCTTTGAAGGAACCCTTTGGCTCTAGCTTTATGGTTAGATATGGATCCATCAGGATTGAATTTCTGTTTAAACACCCACTTTACTCCAATCTGTTGTTTTCCTTTAGGAAGATCAACCAAATTCCAAGTTTGGTTCTTCTCAATGGATCTGAGTTTTTCAGCCATTGCTTCCTTCCAAACTAAGTCTTGCAGCGCTTCTTCTTTACTAATTGGTTCTGCTTCAGCCATCAGAGCTAAGTGAATTAAGTCACCTTCCTCATTAATTTGACTATCATGAAGTAACTCATAATCACTGAATCTGGCAGACACTATTCTTACCCTTTAAGATCTTTCTGTAGTATTGGCATCACTATCACTAGTCCTCTCACTTTCCATTTATGAGATATCAACTTCATTACTCATCTTAGGAATGACTCTCCTCAAACTAGTTGTCATTTCTTTCCAGTTCCAACTTTAATTTTCCAATACCATCACATCTCCGTTGATCTGCACTCTATATTCAATATGATCATAGAGTTTGTATGCACCAGTCAGATGATATCCAATGAACACCATTGATGTAGTCTTATCTTAAAGCTTTGTTCTTCTTTGGTCAGGTATATGTTTGTATGCAAGTGACCCAAACACTTGAAATGGCTTACACTAGGTTTCTGTCCAGTCTAGACTTCAATTGGAACTTTCTTCTCAAGCCTCTTAGTTGGACTTCTGTTAAGTATGTATACTAAGGTTGATGCAGCTTCACCCCAGATATTTTGTGGTAATCATTTCTCCTTGATTAAGCTTCTAGTCATGTCCAAGATTGTCATGTTTCTCCTCTCTTCCAACCCATTGTGTTGTTGGGTGTATGGAGCAGTGACTTCATGTCTAATGCCATTCTTGTTGTAGTATGATTCGAATCCATTAGATGCGAATTCACCTCCACCATCAGTTCTAAGGACCTTGGGCATTTTTCCACTTCCCCTCTCAACTGCAGCCTTGAATCTTAGGAAGACTTCAAATGCTTCACTCTTCAATTTCAACACATATAGCGAGATCATTCTACTGAATTAATAAACAAATATAATGAAATACCTATTTCCAGCCAATGATGGCTCTTCAAATGGACCATGGATGTCTGAATGCACAACTCCTAAGACTCTTTTGGCCCTCATGCTCAACTAAGATTTGTGGGGTCTTCTGGATTGATTCCCAGCCAAACAGACTTCCCACATTTCCTTTGGCACTTCAGTTGAGGGAAGTCCAATCACCATATTTGTTGAGCCAAGCTTGCTTAAGCTTTTAAAGTTCAAGTTTCCATATCTATTGTGCCATATCCAACTCTCCTATATGGATTCCATGGTTGCAAGGCATTGATCCTCAGCAACTTTGATACTCACTTGAAATGTCATGTTTTTGCTTAAGTTTCTTCTTAGAATGAGTCTTTTCCCAACATCAAAGATTTCACAGTGTCCATCCTTCATTGTTGTAGTGAATCCTTTATGCACCAATTTCCCAATGCTCAGTAAGTTGCACTTTAATCTAGAAATGAATAACATATCAGTAATCTATGCATTTGATCCATTCTTTCTCACAATCACCAGACCCTTCCACCATGTACTATTGTCAGCAAACCTTACTTTTCTTTTCCTGTTTGGATTAAAATCTCCAAGCTATTCCTTATGAATTTTCATATGGTTTGAGCATCCTGAGGCAATATACCATGACTCATCATTGTGTTCATCAGAATTGGTCACCATGAGAGTTAATGGTTCTCCTTCATGCTCTTCTTGTACTTTGTAGACTTCCTTTTCATACTGATTCTTTTTGCTTTCATCAGAACACTCATATGAGTAGTGTCATGTCTTGTGACACTTGAAGCATTCCACACTCCTTTTATCAAACTTCTTATATTTTTTTATTCTTTATTGACTCTACTCTTTTGCCCAAAGATTTTGGTCAATCAATCTCATTCTTATTCTTCTTTCGCTTCCATCTTCTGTTTTTGTTTCTATCTTCATCTCTGTAATGAGTTGCCTTCAAGGCTTGTGTAACACCGCGAATTTTACGATTTAGAATTATAAGATTTTATTAATATTTTTATTAATTATATATTCAAAAATGAATTTCTGGGAATTGTCGGTAAAGAATTAGACGAAACTCTAGTTGAGTTTTAGTCTTGAAATTTTATTTCCTATTTTGTGGTAAATTTTGGTAATTTTCGGAGACAGTCGGTTCTGAACCACTGTCGAGGCCGAAACCACCCGGTACGGCTCAAAAAGTGGTTTTTGAGTTCCGTAACTCGGAATCGAATTCCGATCGCACCTTTGGCTTCGTAATTTAATTTCAAGTCAATATAGACCATGAATACACTCATACCTATTTTCTAAATATTTTTCACTCGGAATGCCGAAATCCGAAATTCTAATCGGATATTACGATCGGGCGATTTATAATATCCGATCGAGTATTAGCCGATGATACTCGAGCATGATTAATGCACGTATCCATGAGGTGTCATTTCGTATTGGGATGCGAAAGTTGACTTCCATAAAGTAAACCTCACATCACTCAATCTCACCATTAGCCACCCTAGGAGAGCCACCCTAGGAGATTTTCATGATTGCCTAGGAGGCAAATCAGATTTTC
>NW_017719342.1:0-1106 GCF_001865875.1 Lupinus angustifolius
GAATTAAAAAGTAAAGTATTCAAGGTGTTAGAATTAAATAGTCAAACTCGGTAATTAATTTTAAAGAAAGTATTCCGAGAAGGATGTATGATTTAGGGCGATGCCCAGAAAAGGATACGTGATACCACGGAGCGAGATCGTCTGACCGTAAGTGGCTTGGTCTGGGACCGTCCAGGGTGATTCAGCGATGGTCGTAGTGGTAGGGACGTTACCCTTTGGGTTATGATGTGAATTAGGGCACTGCCCAGAAAGGAACCCGAGATACCACGTAGCGAGATCGGCTGACCGTAAGAGGCTTGGTCAAGGACCGTCCAGGGTATTCAGCGATGGTCGTCGTGGGATGTATTTCCTTTATATTACGTGTTAACGTAAGATCGGGACCCACAAGAAGCATTCCTGAGGGAGATGACTTAATGTGGGCCGAGCATGGTAAATAATGATTAAAAGATTTAATCATCTAACTGCGGTTAGTGTTCATATGCATATGGTTAATAATGGAGTAGTGGAGAGGAAATTGACGGGATGACTTAGAGCACCATGCTGTTGAGAGGGACGGCGTTGTTGGACAGTGATTCATCAACAACGCCTTGAGGAAGAGTCTAGGTGAGGTGAGACCCTTGTATTCCTGGGAGAGGATATCCTGTTGGATCGGATAGTTCTCACAGGCCAAACTAGACGATCTCTGACAATCCCTCTTTGCTATCTGGATCAATGAGAGGGATGCCCAGAAAGCATTTGTTACGACACCGTCCTGTTATGGACTGTTCCTATGGAACTTATTGATCAATTGGCTTATAAAATGCTTTTTGGTGCGTACAAAGTGGCTTCGTATCGGACCTGTACTCTTGATTTATTTCAGACTAGGTTATTGGGAGGATATTGGGGTAAGGTGGATGATCATGACATAAGATGCATATATTGCACTTGTGGAAGTGGATTCCCACATTGAGTTATAAACATCATGCATCATTAACATTATGCACATATTATTACTTATGGTTATGATATTTGTTTATGAAATGTATGTTGATACATTATGGTTTATGTTGATAAACGATGAGTTATGATGTCAGTTATAGATAATATATGTGTATGCTATTATTTGG
>NW_017719343.1:0-21156 GCF_001865875.1 Lupinus angustifolius
TTGATGGCTTCAGCTTGTTCATGTCTTTGTTTAGTGTCTGTGGGCGATGATTAGTATTTCCGCCCTTTCTTTTTGGATTTTGTATATGTTAGTGGCGATGTAGTTTCCGCCTTTGTTGATTTAGTTTGTATGAACTAAAGATAACTTAACCGTTTATATGCATTGTGTTATTCAGGAAATTGTGAATCAGGTTAAGTTATCATTCGATAACGATAAGTTGATTTTCAGCATTTGAGTTACTTAAAGTGATGTCCCGGAAAAAGAAGGTTTTAAAAGGAAAACAAATTTATACAATCTCTTTATTCAAAAAAAAAAATTTACTCATTTTTCCGCAATGTTTTTTAGAAGTATATTTTTCGGGGCGTTACAGCTTGTTCAAGGCTTTTGTTGGGATTTCTTTCCAGCAACCTCATTTCATGAGCTTTTAATGAGCTCTGAAGATCTTCGATCTTCATACTAGACACATCTTTTGATTCTTCTATGGCTACTATGATGAAGTCAAACTTTTGTGGTAAGGATGTCATGATTTTTTCAATGATCATGAAATTTGTCACCACTTCTCCACATCCCTTCATTTGGTTGGTTATTGTGAACACTTTTGTGAAATACTCACCAACCTTGTCACTCTCTTCCATATGAATTAATTCATATTGTCTTCTAAGTGTTTGGAGTTTTACCTTCTTGGTCTTGTCTCCACGAGAATGGTTTTGAATCAAGATGTCACAGGCTTCTTTCGCTGTGGTTGAATTCAGAATCTTCTCAAAGTGAATGTCATCAACACATTAATGAATAAGAAACAGTGCCTTGTTATCCTTCTTCTTGGCATCCTTGAACATAGTTCTTTGAATCTTAGTTGCATCAGGACTAGGAGCAAGAAAGTCTTCCTCTACATCATCACTTACTTCTTGAAAGTTAAAGATTACCTTCATTTATGTGCTCCACCGAACCTAGTTCTTCTCTGTTAGGATTGGGAGACTCATGGATGGAATGTTGCTTCCATTTCCAGCCATTTTGCAAATCCACTTTTATCGCAACTCACTTCTTTCTCAGCATCTTCAAGTTGTTGCTCCAATTGCACAACTTATTCACACTCAGTGAACACACCACACGCAACAATATAAGTTTTGTTAAGGAGAAGATAAGAAGAAGATGATTTCATTTTTTGGTTTCCTTTTTTTATTCATGTTTTTTGTTAGGTCCCTTGGATAGAAGACGTGCTCTAGATACCAATTGTTAGGATTGCAGAAAACAAAAAATGAGAAGATGTATATTGAATTCACTAAGATTCATTCATCTTAGCCAAGTTTACAAAGCTTTCCTTTTATTGTAAGGAAGACAACTACTTTAACATAATTTCAAAAGCATACTAACTAAAAGTGGCAAGTATTAATTAACACAACTAGCTTTCACTAAACTCATAAGGCTTGGGTTATTGGGCTTTTCTAACATAAACTGACAATGAATCAAAACCATGCATCATTTTTTTGATACACTGCCAATTTTAACACCTTCTTTACTTATTTCATTTTCAGGAACCCTTCAGAACACATATTTAGGATAGACATATACATATGTAATTATTACATTTGTGTATATAATTAACTACCAAAAGAAATTGGTAAATCGAGATGGAGACTGTGATTCTTCACGTTCATTTGATGGAAAATGAGCATGTCTCCCTTCATATGTGGTTATCACCATCCTTGGATCCTCAGCTAAACGCTCCACTCGTTTCTTTACTCGACAATTATCTTGAGTGCAACGGTAGTAGCTTCTACAAGTTATATATACAAAAAGGCATGATTAGGGAACTATAATTTAGTTTTAGAATACAAAGAAAACATGCAAAAATAACACGCCTACACCAAAATGTACTGGTCAGATAGAGACTAAACCGTAAAACATGCAATAAGATTGGGTTTCAAGATATTTTTTTTATAGGCAAATGTTAGTATGTTTGTATTTGTTGTGAGCGATACTCAAACATTCAACCTCATTTACTCTACCCTTTCTCCTTAACATCAAACCACCTTATAACTCCGTTTTTTAAAAAAAAAATTAATTTCCTATGGATGATACTCGAACTCACAACCTTCTTCACTATGTTTCTTAAACCCCTCTTAACATTGGACCATCTTATGACTCTTTTCAGTTAAAATGACATATAGTGTATTTTGTGTGTTGAAAATATGGTAACACGTGTTTGTTGACTAACTTAGTGTTACGCATAATATAACAATTGGCCTCAAAGAATTTTTTTTTAGCTACCGCAAATATATCACTCTACTTTATTGATTGATTTTTTTAATATCTGATAATTAAATTGAGAAAATATATTTTTCAAAATCAAATACTAGTGTTACATGGAGTAAGACAACGGTATATCTTCTAATTCAATTATAGATCACACAACAGGCTATACAAGTGTGATAAAGATCACTAATGGGTTGAAGAACAAAAATCTAGTGTCCCAATCCAAAAACAACAATATTGGCCGTAGGGCCTCAAAGAACTCATTCACTTGGGCCCAGGATGTTGGCCCTTCATTCAAAACCGTGTTAAAGATGTGAGGCTGTGCGCCTATACATATAGATGGCAAAAAAGACGATGCTTGTGGATGCACCTGCATAGCCCACATTTTTATGCGGGCAATACATATAAATTTTGTTCATTTGCTCGTACCGTCTTGTTCGTTTTGCCCACATGCATTTCTATTGGGCAATGTTGCGACCCACAAACATAATTTAAGGAAAAATTAAGAAAATTTCAAATAAGTTATAATGTGATTTTGAATCCCTAAAAAAATTGTAATCTAAAGTAATTTGTTCAACTTTATATAAAACATTAAAGTTTTTGTTAATTTTTCATCTTCAACTCCTTTATTTAATTTAATTTTTTTATTATATGAGTTTTTTATTTTTTTTAATTATTTAACAAGTCTATGGGCTGCCCGCAAGCCCATTTTAACAATGTATGTCCATTTTTTAATTATTTAACAATGTTTGCCGCTTAATTGTTGTGGGGATTTGCGGCCACAAATAAAGTAGGTCGGATGATCCATTTTACCATCTCTACATGTGAGCACACCCTTTATCTTAATTACTTGGATTAGCTTAATACAGGTAAAGACATTTTTGTAGATAATATATGTACTTATATTTCTATGAACATGTCATCTGTTTATCATTCCTCTTGGTGCAGAAAATATAAAACTGTTGCATGTTTAATTCAAATACTTGTAAGTATTTTTTTACTAGTTAAAAAAGTGACATAGTATGTGAAGGACAATATGTTATTTAGGTGTGTTAGGACTTAAGTATACAAGAAGAATCTAACTTAAAAGACTAGTCTATTATGTATGAGAATCTCATTACTTAAGTACAACATTGAATTTGCTATTATACTCAGTTTGAGACTCTTAACAATCTTTCATATGACAAATAGTATTTGAATTCTATAATAAATTAATGTGCCTATCTAAGAAATTCCTCATAATTTATAAGATACTATTTATATATGAAAGGGTAAACAGATCACAGAGAACAGATAGTGTGAGGAATTTGTATTGATACATAAAAAAGTGACAACTGAAAATTAAAGAGAAAGATACATATTTTAGATTTTGTCTAAAGATATACTCTCTTCCTCAGACATAAACAGAAAAAAAATCATAAAAAATGTCTCAAGTAGTCAAATCAAAGTTTAAATAATGGGTTGAAAAATGAATGATTCAGTATTGACAAAGATAAAAAAGAGTGCAATGAATTAGCAGTTTCATTTTTTTCAAATCAATTTTCTGTGAGAAAGATATATAAATAATTAAATTATTAATTATAAGAGATTAAAGTGTTTTCCCATATCAGGAGATAACTTATCACCTTAAATTTACTTATTATTTAATATGTGTCTTATTTTTTTTATAATATTTTAAAATGAAAACCTCTAGAGGTAAGAGAAATAAGACAAATTTCAAATAATTTGTCATGAAACATGTAATTAAGAACTTGTAAATTGTAACATTAAAACTTGTATTCCTTGTTTCTTTTCCAATTTTTTATAATATCGGAACACTTGTTTCATTTGATCTTTATTAAATTATTTTATAAAATGGTTATTTTAATCTGTTTCATGAGAAAAGCTAAGCTTACATCGACAAATTTAAAATAAATTTTCAAATACATAAATTTAATCACTTTTCCATAAAATAAATGTTTGTAAATTGATGGTGTAGATTTTTTTTTCATTTTTGTGTATTATTTATCACTCATTTTTTACTAATAAATATCTGTTAAATAAAAGTAAAAAATATAAAATAATACACATACCTGATTTATGATGCATCGGCGGTCTAAATATTTTACTTTTTACACAATCAACAATAAACTAAGTTTGAGTCATGACACCCCACAAAATTCAAACATACCATAATATGATGTGTTATATGTATACATTATCCAACAATATAGCACATATATGCTTTATATTTAATGTTATAGAATATGTGTATATTAGGGATGAGCATGAGACGAGTTGAAACGGATTAAGCATATTCCTCAACCCATATCTAAATATTGATCAGGTCAATTTTTGAACTCGAACCTGTCCCTAATTAGGATGGGACGCGTGAGAGACGAGTCCAAAATAAGACGGGTTAAGATAAGGATGACACGAGTTGGAAATGGACAAAATGATAAATGTAGACTTTTTCTCATATGCCCAATCAAAATTACCATAATCTGTACATAAACTCAACTAAAACATGCATTCCACATACATCAGTATATAAACTACAAACCGTAAATTGCATACTTCAAACTAAAATCTATCACAATCACGTGACTGGAACTTATAAAAAATATTGAAAATTTTGGAACAATTTAAACTGTCAAGTGTCAACCTAAGCTAAAGTGTTCTTATAAATGATAAAAAAAAAATATGAGAACTGAAATGACAACAACATGTCAATACTTAAAATTTTATACAAAAATGAAAACAATAAATAGCTCTTAAATGACAAATGAAACTTAAATTGGAGTTCACGCAAAGTACACAAAAACTTCTATCAATCAAGATTCATGAGTTTGTAAGTATTTGAGTTATGTAGGTTGAACATAATGGGTTTTGATAGCTACTTATTCAACTATTCTTAATATGACTACAAGGGATGGGTCAGGTGACTCGGACATAGATCCAAACCCGTCTTTTTTACGACGAGTCTGTCTCTTTTAATCGCGTACATATTATCCTCACAACTTAAAATTCGTACATCCAGTAATACAAAGATATTAATCTCATCTAATAATTTTGTTAATGCATATGCAAGAAAAATATAATCGACAAATATTGTGAAATACAATGAGGAATGAGTAGATATGCCCCACAAGCTCTCGCCATTAGCTAGTTTTCCCCCAAACTTTCGAAGATAAATTTCCAAATTGATCTTTTGCATTACCATATATTTATGCAAGTTCTTAATTTCATTTCACGGCTGAAAACATCATTCTATATTAGAGAGACGTATATGTCAATTGGCAAAATATTCAAACCGCCAATACTAATTTCAACAGCATGAAAAAAAACGAGAAGCAAAGTATGACATGTGACAATATTTTGCACTAATCCTAATTTGTTGTAACATCAATCTCAATGTCTTTAAGTTGTGGTGTCCAATGGTCATAATTCCTTGGTTATGGGAGTCTCTGATCTCTAAACCTTCACAATTTTATATTATGTTTTCAGAATGAAGATCACCTACTACCCTAAAACAATATTCTCAACAATGTCTCATGCAATGGAATGTTATGTTCGTATTTATCACAAAAAGTTAAATAGTGAGAAATAAAATTATAGTTATATGTGACATTTTTATTGTGTCAAAATTTCATTAGATAAAACATGGTTGGATATATAATATTGGGACATATTGCTTAGCAAAGGGGTTTATGTGGGTGAAAAACAAAAATCATATGTCTCCAAAAATTATATTTTTATCTCCTAAGTCAATAACTTTCTAACAAGTAATATATAAAAAATATTTTTTATTTTTATGAATTTTCTTTTTAATTAGACGTTACTTTTTAATTGTGTTAAGATACAAATGGAACAGCAAGTAAGACATATGATTTCGTGGGTGAAAATCTTAAGAGAGACCTAGTAAGTAATGTACATGCCTAATTTGTAGTTATTTATAACATTGGCAAATTTTCATCCTCTTCCTCAACAAAAACTCCTTTGCATAAAGTGAAACATAGCATTACATCTTTAATGATTGTAGTCATCCCCGTACTACGCGCCAAACTTAAACTCTTCCCAAACCTAGTAGTGAGCCAAATATATAATTCCAATAATAGCATAACACAATCATGAGAGAGAGAGAGAGAGACAGAAATAACTGATTGAATTTAAACAAATTTCCTTTGAACTTTTGTTACCTATGCAATAACGATTAAAAGATAAATAAAAATAGAGAAACTTTTGAATTAAGTAAATGGTAATAATATAATACATACCTTGGGTGCTGTGTGTTCTTTACCACTTTCTGTCCGTACTTTCTCCACTTGTATCCATCATCCAACACATCCACTTCGCTCAAGGTCTTGAAGCAAAACCTAGGTTCTCTCACTTTCCTTCTTGCCTTCATTTTCTTCATCTTCATGGCTGAAACTCCTACATGTTGTTGATGATGATGTTCATCCCCTTCACTCCTTTTACCCATTATGCAATCTGTTACTTCTCTCCACGCCCTAAATTGAACAATACCACAAGAACAGGTTTATGTCTTACGTTAGAATAAAATGATTGGATTGTCGCAGACTATATATTTTTGAATAAAACATTTGTACAATATTGAATGGCTTAAGAAAAGTAATGAGTGCACAAAATAAATAAATAAATTAGAGTGATAAGGATTAATCTCCGTAGATCGTGCAACGAAACCAATCTGTTTTACTATAAACAAGATTTTGAACTATGAAAAGGTTGCATATATTGGGGGCTAATAGTACAGTTCATAATCTGTGGTTAAAATGCAACCTTCATCACAGTTAAGATTATTTATGAAGGGAGTGTGGATTCCCAAAAAATAACCGGAAATACAACATGACATATTTATCATTTTGAATACTATGAAATAACAATTTTATCATTGAAAATAAAAGTTGAAATAAGAATTTGTCTTTCGAGTACCAAAGATGATTCTTATTCTTACAAAGGTGAAGTACAAAATCAAAAGGCTGTCAATGGTGTGAAACAGTGAAAATCAAAGGGAAGTTGTCTCACCAGGAATTTACTCTGGATCTGTTAGTGGAAAAGAGTTGCCCCTCTCCTCCAAAACTAGAAGTGAGATCTTGCCATGGTTTTTGAACAGTGGTTGTTGCATAGTTTTCACTCGAAGCAGCAACACATGAAAGTGAATTAGTAGCTATGGCAGTGAAGTCCTTCAAAGGAGGAAGGGTTAGGTTTGGTGGGAAAGGAAGGAATCCCATTTGTGCAGGGATCTGATCTTGCTCTTCAAAACCGCTTTGGTTCACAAATGTTGTGGACATAACTTCCTAAGCCTTTCTTTTCTCTAAGCTACTATTGTTATTCAATCTCAATCTGTAGATAGATAGTTCTCTATGGAGAAGTTAAGGAAGAAGAGAAGGGGTTGGTTAACTTTGCATATAAATAGATTATTCTTCTAGGGCAAGAGGGTTTGCGGTAAATTGTAGAGGGTTTCACTCTAACTTTGGCAACGAGGTTACACCAGAAATATAGTGGCGCCCAACCAACTTTACCTTTTTCTCTTCGGTTCTCCTATCTACACATGGAATTCCATTACCATATTGAGATCATGACACATGGTAAAATTAAAAATCTAACAGTCTTAGTTTTAACTCATTTTTAATAAAATAAATTATAGTTATTGTTTCTCCTTGATTTTGGACTCTCGAGTTCTGGAGAGGAGTTGGACTCCTACACATGATGTTACTTTTTCAGGAGTTATAACATTCTTTTTTATTCACAACAACATGGTTCCTCAATATTAATTCGTTTCGAGGTGGAGAGAGGTTTTGTGTACATTGTATTTTAAATTTAGTTCCCCTTGCGGTTAGGTTTAGTTAATGTAACATGATAAAGATATGGTTGTGATATCTTTAAGAAGAATATCAAAACTATAATATTACAAATATTTAGAATAACATCTTTTATACCAAAATGTTTGTCACTCTAGGTGACATATCAATATTTGTTGTAAGTGATTAATAGAATTATTTCAATAAAAAATTTAATAAATAAAAATATTTCCTAAAGAACTAATTTAGCTACTTAATACAAATAATTTATAAAAAATAATATATCCTCCTACCCACAAGAAAATAATATATATCACAAATTAATATTTTGTTTATTAATACTTAGTTTATAAGTGACATATGTCACTTTCTTATGACTAAAGAGATTTATAGGAGAATTTAATATGAAAATATATCATACTCATAATTTATATGTCCAATCTAAAAATATAATTAAAAATAACAAAAGTTCTCATTTTACATAACACATTCCCAGTATTCAATGTATGATACACCTCATATATATATATATACTTTAAAAAAACTAAATATAAAGAAGAAATTAGCGGAAGTATATGACTAATAAGCTGAAGAAAAGAACAAACACGCTCACAAAAATAGTCATAAATAGTGTTTTAAATTAACACTATACTTATAATTATAGTTATACTTTGTAGACTCGGGTCTCCACAATAACATCTAAATCACACTTTCTCTTAATTTTTGACAATTACAACAAATACAACCACAATTTAAAATATTAGAATATACATACTCAAAACCCAATCAGAGAAAACCATGGGAGGACCAACTAAAGAGATACAAAAAATCAACCTCAGGAGTGGAGCAACTAAAGAATATCTTTATTATACATGTCTTTAGGCGATTGATTTTATGAGAAAGTAAAATTAAACTAGTTACATAATTAGAAAAGAAAAAAAAATTGTACAACGGTTTTTCATATAAGAAATGATAAATTTTGTTAACATTTTGTACATTGGTTATAAATTCAGTGAAGGTAAAGAGTGTAGGGTGAATGTAGGTGTGTAATTTGACAGTAGAGTGAACATATATAGGGTTGTAAATGCGACAAAAATGCCAATATATATGTCAAATATTCTGGTCAAATATGTGAATTTTATTATAAATCTTCGTTCACGCAAATGGCTTTTTCTGGTCTTGTATAGAAATATGTCTTCCCCGAATCTAACCTTCAAAACATGTCAAACCTAATCTTACATACAATTGTAAAAACATATTTTTTTTTAATAAGGAAATATACTTGGGTTAAAGGTGATGGTATAACTATGAGTCGGCTTGACAGATTCTTAATCTCTAACGCATGGGCTTTTAAATGGCCTAATTTACTTCAGAAAGGGTTGAAGCTTCATGTCTCTGATCATTGTGTTGTTGTTCTCTATGATAATTTTTATGATTGGGGTCTGAGACCCTTTAGGGTTATTAATGCTTTGGTTTGAGGATAAACATTTTGCTATTTTGTTGAGAATAATCAGGCTGAGCTTTAATGTCATGGTTGGAGTATGTTTGCTTTCAAGGAGAAACTCAAACAATTAAAAGCCATCGTGAAGAAGTGGAACAAAGAGCATTTTGGGACATCAAGAGCAAAATCAACAAGGCTGGAAATGAGATTCATGAGTTTGATATGAAGGATGAATATGTGGGTCTTAATGATGAGGAGGAAAACACAAATAGATCTAGGGTTTGGGTTGATCTTTGGCATGCTCAGTCGCTTCTTCATAATCTTACTTTCCAAAAGTCTAGATCCAGATGGCTTAAGGAAGGTGATTCTAATTCTAATTACTTCCATAGTCTTATGAATAGTCGGAATTATCGAAACTCTATACAAGAGCTCAATATCCAAGGCCATTGGATTGATGATGTTAATGGTGTCAGATAGGGGATCTTTAATCACTTCGAGAACCTTTTTACGGAACAAAGCAAAAATCGTCCGACCTTGTATGATGTTACCCTTCGTCAATTAGATTCTTTGGACAATGATGTGCTTACTACAACATTTGATGACGAGGAGATTAAAAATGCTATATGGGTTTATGATGGTGGCAAGAGTCATGGGCCTGATGGTTTTAATTTTAAATTGATAAAAGCCTTCTGGAATATAATGAAGAATGATATCATTTCTATGGTCTGGGGGTTTCATGCTAATGGTAAAATCTTCAAAGGTGTCAACTCTTCCTTCATTTGTCTCATCCCGAAGAGGTTCAGCCCTCACCATGTGGGCAATTATAGACCTATCTCCCTTATTGGTTGTCTATACAAAATTCTGGCTAAGTTGCTCACAAACAGATTACGAAAAGTGCTCGGTAAGGTTATCAGTGATAACCAATTTTATTTTCTTAAAGGTCGTCATATTCTAGATGGTGTGACTATCGTCAATGAAATCATTCATGATGCTAAGAGAACTGGTCATCAATGTGGTATTTTTAAAATTGACTTTGAAAAAAACTTTTGATTCAGTTTCATGGAGTTTACTCGATCATATGATGTCTCAACTTGGGTTCTGTCAAAAATGGAGTGGTTAGATTATGGAATGTTTGTCTACTGTTACCACGTCTATTCTGGTTAATGGCAGCCCTACGAAGGAGAAACATCTTCAACATGGACTGCGACAAGGAGATTCTCTTTCTCCTTTCCTTTTTCTTATTGAGGCTGAAGGTCTTTCTGATCTCATACGACATGCTACTTCTTAGGGCCTTTTCAAACCCTACGAGGTGGGCCTGGACAATATTGAAGTCTCTTTGCTTCAATTTTCCGATGATGCAATTCTAATTGGCGACTACTCTAATCAGAACATTTGGACTATGAAAAATATCTTGCAGTTATTTGAGCTCACCTTTGGTCTTAAAATTAACTTCTCCAAAAGTAAATTGCTTGGTTTAAAAATTGTTGAGGATCATACCAAACGATTGGCTGGTTATCTTCACTACAAGCTCTCTCCTTTTGCATTCTCTTACTTGGGTATCCCTGTGGGTGTGAATCATAGAAGACATGATACTTGGACGCCTCTTATTGAAAGACTGAAAAATAGACTTTCTTGTTGGAATAAGAATTATATCTCCTTTGGTGGTCGACTCATCTTAATTAATGTGGTCATCTCTGCTCTCCATGTGTACTTTTTTGTCTTTTTATAAAGCCCCTACTACTACTAACTGACATTGGTTCAAGTGGTACATGCTTGATTCCCTTTAAGCAAGGTTTCGGGTTCGAGTATTGTGGTTAGAAAAAATGTCCGCTGGGAGAGTTAGCCCCATGTACCTGTGGATGTTCCCAGCTCGTACAGGATTGCCTCCAGTACGAGGATACCTGTGGGAAACAAAAAAAAAACCCTACTACTGTTATTAATTCGATTCAAAAAATTCAAAAGGATTTACTTTGAGGAGGATCTGAAAATCATAAGAAAAATAATTGGGTTAAGTGGGATAAATTGTGTTCTCCTAAGTCTAGGGGGTTTAGGGGTCAAAGATATTCACCTTTTTAACCTTTCTCTTCTTGGAAAATGGAATTGTCGTCTTCTTAATAAGAGAGATAGCCTCTAGTGCAAAGTTTTGTGTTCTAAATATGGTCATGACTTTGCTACTACTTCAGGGGTTAGGTTTAGATCGCTCCATCTTAAGAAATCTGCTTGGGCTAGGGATTTATGCAACCTCTCCCCTAGGGATAATTCTAATAATCTTTGGTTTTGTTATGGGGTTTCTCGTCGGGCCAGGGATGAGTCTAAGACTAGGTTTTGGCATGATAATTGGCTTGGTTCTAATAACTTGCTAACTAGGTTTAGAAGACTCTTTTTTTTGAGTCTGCATCAAAATGCTCTCATTAATGGAGTTAGGTAGTTGGTCTGAGGGTACTTGGATTTGGAACTTCAGTTGGAGGCGTCATCTTTTTACTTGAGAACTTGAAGTAATTGATTCTTTTTTGTAGAAACTTCAAAAATGGTGTTACGGGAAAATGCTACTGATTACTGGGAGTGGCGCCATGACAACTCTAATCAGTACTCGATCAAATCTGCTTACGATCTTCCCACTCAACATCACCAACAATCAACTATCAACATCAACCATCTTTGCCTTCTTTGGAAATCCAAAGCTCCCTTAAAAGTCACTACCTTTGCTTGGAGACTTTTTCAAGATAAAATACCTACCATGGACGTACTTCACAAGAGGGGGATTTCTTTATCACATGGAGGAGGTCTTTTATGCCCTTTCTGTAACGAGTATGCAGAAACTCCAGATCATCTATTTTTTACTTGCAACCTCACATCTTTGGCTTGGCAGCTCCTCTACAACTGGTTGAACATCAGCATAACGCTTCCTTCACAACCCATAAACCATTTTATTGCTCATATGGGTATGATATCAAACAAAAGTCGTTCAAAATTTTGGAGTATCATGTGATTAGCTTCAACTTGGGCTATTTGGCTTGCTAGGAATGACTTTATTTTCAACTCTGTTAGTCCTTCTCCTCGAAAGATTTTTGAAGTTGCAAGAATTCATTTCTGGTTATGGGTTAATGGTCAGATGGGCAATAATTCTTTTTCTTACTCAGACTGGATTTCTAATCCAATCTCTTGTCTTATTATCATAGTGTAACTGATTCTTGTCCTTCTTTGTTTCGTTTCTTTTTGTTTATTTTGTAATTATCTTCTATTAATAAAATTCTCTTTGCCGACGAAATTTACGTGAATGTTAATGAACATACAAATATTTGTATTACATCATATATGAAGGATAGTAGAGACATAATTTGGGTGTGAAATCTAATTCCTCAAGTTGTGTAGTGGTCCTGTTTGTCCTAAAAAGCTTGGAAATTCCAATTTCCTTCGTAGTTAGTGGAATTTCATCCTGCCATGGAAGTCAACAATACAAGACAAATAACTCAATATAGATTGATCTATTTGCCCTCCAAAATGCATAAAACTCCCATGCAGTAATCCTGTCACTGTAGATAATAATTATGATATGGGCAAAAGTGAAACCTGTTGAGTACACAATAATAGGAAGAGATACACATACTAAAACATAAGTGAAATTATCATTCACCATAAAGTCCCTATAAAGAAGTAAAAGAGAGAGCGATCCATGCATATTCCACTTTTTAGGGTTTCTTTTACATCATCAATATTATTATAAAGATGATCTCTTTAATAGCATCATATAGAAAAGAAATGTTAATTAATTCAATAAGGTTCTGTTAGATATCTAGGATGACCATATAGTCAAATGTTTAATTCCTAAGATCGATATTTATTAAGAGAGACAATTAATACCTCGAAAAATATTAGTTTTTTACCCATAAAGTGATGAGATTATATTCGTAGTACAAAAAAATAGAAAAGAAATATGAGAGGACAATGATGATGAATCATGGGTGCATATCTATCATACTCTCTCTGTATCAGGGCTAAAGATATTGTTATGATGGGTTAAAGAGGCCCTATTTGACTTATTACAGCAAAAAAGCTTGTTGCCTTTTCTCATACCCCTTTTGTTGTTTAACTTTCGAAAACTCAAACTAACCCACACCCACCCCACTCATTTTTCTCTTGTTTTTTACTTTTTAGCAAACCAACCTTATAATATCGTTATGATCTCATGAATTAATTGTGTAACAATCATGATTAACCTTATCTTTTGTATGCTAGAAAATATATATGTGGACCATTGTGGCCATTGAAAGCGTAGTTTCTCTACCCGTTTTTAAATTTACCCATAATTCAATAATTATTATGTGTTCTTTGTACTTTATCTAGTTGTTTAACTAAACATAAAATTGTGAACATCATTTGAAGAAATTAATGTGAATGAAGCGAAAAGTAGTGTGGCTGAGTAAGAATCCCTGATTAATCAAATTCATAAGCAATTAATTACATAACGCACTAAAGTGATTGCTAGATCTATTCAACAAAGAATGATGATATTTTTATTAATTTTCTCATAAATTAACTTACCTCTTCACTTTTAGCTACATTACAAATCACATTTCTCTTATTTTCTTATCCACTCCTCCCTCAATTCAGATCATCTCAGGTACATAGGAGAATTCATTACTGAATAAGATTATAATACATATCACAAATTTTAACGGATGTGATCTGAAGTTATTTTTTAATAAAAAATTAAAATAAAGAAATAAAAAATTATGTTTATATCTCAATATCAGAGAGATCAGTAATAGAGAGGTGTTGGAGTCATTCTCTTCACATGTCATATTTTCAACTTATAATTGTAATTTTAAGCTTATAAAATATTATACTTTTGAAGAGCAAAAGTTATCAAATGAAATTCTTAAATTTCATAAACAATAATAATAAATAATAATATATAAAGTAATAATTATCAGCCTCATTTCTGTTATTTTATGTACTCTATATTTTCAATTATGTTCTCTTCATGTAATTTCGTTTATTGTAATGTTAATTTTTTGTGCTATTTTATTTTATAAATGTTATTTGTATGAAAATATGAAGGCTTCACTATATTTTTGACCCTTTATCTATTTTAAAATGTTTAATTTGATCATTTATTATTTTTGTTTAAATTTATTTTGGTCCTTATTTTTTCAATGAATTCAATTTGGTTCTTTCCAAAAGAACCAATGCTGTAGAAGGACGAAAATGAATTAAAAAAATTAAAGACTAAATTAAATTCAAACAAAGATAGATTATCAAAATAGACATTCATAAATATATAAAGGACCAAAAATATTATTATGTTGAGTTTAAACTAAAATTTATAAATATTAGTGGAATACGCAAATAATATTATAAATTAAAAAATAATTTGTGACTACAATGCAATTAATAATATTTAGAAATAATATTTGAAATTAAAATAGCTTAAATAACAAAATAATTTGGATTGAATAAACTAATAAGAGTGTAGGAATTGTATTATTACCGGGGTGTAAAATAAGAGGAGATGATGTATTAAACGATTAAGGGATACTCTTATTCATGTATTATATTTAAAGGTGATTAATTGAATGTGTGATTCAACTCCATATTGGAACTTCTTTTTCCCTACATATTTGGTTGGGATCAAATCTGCTTTAAATTTGATGATACATAATTACATATAGTAGGACATTTGATTTTATCCCATTCCATTGGCAATTAGAATACTTTTTCTCTCTTGTTAACGGAGACTCTAAAAACAATAGTCAAAGAATCTAAAATTGAAATAATGTATTAAAGTCACATTATGGTTCTAATTAAACAACCTTTGTTCACGGTTCTACAATTTTTTGTTACATAGAAAATAGATAATATATATTGTTATTTGGAACAAGTGGAACGTGGAAACTGAAAATTTGAAAAGATGAAAGAAATGGAAATTGTGGTTTTTTGCTGGCGTAAGGCTAACGTGCGGATGATATCAGAATGAGTACGTAGCGCGGTAACAAATAATTAATATGTGCATCATATATATTGGAGAATTTAAAAGATAATGCTTCGCCTTTTTTTAAGTTTAAAGTCCTAAGTGAATAGGAGAAAGGGTATGCAGTGGCAAACATGCATCATTTCCTTTTGTCACTGCTTGTAGATGGCTATTATGGCATTCGAACCACCCCCTATTCATGCACATTTTTCTTCAACTTTTCTCCTTTTTCTATTCAATTTTGTTGGGTTAACAACTTAACATCCAGAAAAATATAATATTGTTGATTATCTTGCAAAAATGACTTGTCTTTAAAATAGTTATACAAACCTTAAAATGATTAGTTTTTTATTTAAAAAAGTGAAAAAATAGTTTTAGTAGTACAAATATAGTAGTCAGACATGTACAAAAAGAAAATGGGGAGTAGGTGGCATTATAAAGTACCACATTTATATTCTCTTTGTATCATGCATATAAAGATTGGCTGAAGATTAGTTTTTTATATTTTCTTTTGAAGGACTAATAATAGTTATTGCAATTTAATTATAGTTTCAAAATGTGATGCATATATCAACACATAGTTTTATAATAATATAAGCTAGCTAAGTATCATAATCAAGGACTGTATGGTCTAGTTTGTATGTAAATTTAGATATATAGTATTTCTCCATCAATATACACCATCATGTGATTTTTACCCATCCACTTTTACTAAAGTTAGTAAAACAAAAATACACTATATAAAAACTATTGTTAAGATTACAGAGTCCAAAAGCTAGAGATATGTCTTTATATACTTGATTAATATCCAAAGTTGGAAAACTTTGCATTCAATCTTAACAAATTAATTATTAAGTTCATTTAATACCACATCTTAATTTAAAATCTTATCCTTTTTTAGATTTATTAGTTCATTAACTTATATAATTCCTTTTCTCTATTTATTGGCGACTTTTTTGATATCCTCTCACCCAATTAACAATTGTTTAATCTCTTGATGCATGTACAAGCAATGGTCTTGCTCGATAATATGTTCTACAAACATGAAGATAATTTTACTTTAACTTTATATATATATATATTGTGTGTGTTCCATCCCGATTATCTAGATATCTCGGCTATCGGGGATTGCCTCTCCTCTAACCGGTCAAAAACCAGGCATAACCAGTAGAAGAACATGGCCAGAGTTATTACCTTATTCTTAGTATTCCAGGTTAGAGCCAGTCTGACGTGCCACCAACAACGCACTGCCACGATATATGCAATATCACCTACCCCTTCCGCCAACATGACAAAAACAGGCATGTAATACGACTGTCAGACCTAATGCAAGCTATAAGTCATTTATGCGTAGAGTATGACCTTGTCGAAGGCGCCTGACACGGAAAAGCAGCGCCTGACACGTAAAAGCAGCCCCCGAGAAGCCAGGATGGTCGGCCATGCTAACAGTACTCTTCAAAGCCACATCATCCACCTAAACCATTATAAATAGGGGTCTCCCTCAATAGGAAGTATCACTCACTTAGAACTCATATCTTGTCATTATTACTCTCTACTTACTTCTTGCCTCTCATTTATTGCTCTCAAGCATTACCTCTCAAATCTTACTGACTTAATCATTGGATAACCTTTTCAGATATATCCACCAGCGAGTCCAAGTCAACTTCTATCCAGATTCCATAAGAACTCTCGTCCGGTTATTTGAAGAAGCCTTACACGAACATCCATCCTGACTAAACTGTTCATCCATAGAAGAAAATTGATACAATATATGGGGAGAACATTCATGCCCTATTTACCTCTCGAGTAACAAAACTTCGCTCAACATATAAAGATTAGAATCCAGGGTGACGATTAATTCCACCTTCGACGATGACTAACCCAAGTCCCCCAAAGCGCTGGTCACGTTCCCAAGGTCAGTGGTCAAGGTCATCCACCAGAGGAGTCAACCACATCCCCAACTAGCAATGGTCAAGTTACATCCTCCAAGGTGCGCACCACCTCCCCTTGGCCGGCGATTCTGCTTCCACCCTACGAGCAGCGATCGCGATCTCCTATGGTTGCGAAAGCGTTCCACTACCCAGATCTAGAATAACGACCCTCTTTTGGCTCATTCCCAGTTACCCCCCAAGGCGAAGACCAAGCCACAAATTTAGGGTCCATGCTCATACTCGCTCTAGGGATATTCCCTCTCATGTATGCCATGCATCCGTTCAGAGCATCAGGCTGACCAAAAGTCTACTATCATGCTCGACTATTGAGCAACCTACTAGACTGGGGATAACTGTTTCATCTCAGTCAACCAGACATTCCATGTTGGTCGAGCTATGTTATTCCCTGGCGGACCATGTTAAGCATTCTATTAATAACATTTAAGTCTACAAACATGCCCGACAACCGAGCATCCTGCTATACTAGGGGGGAAATGTTCCATCTCGATTATCCAGATATCTCGACTACCTGGGATGGCATCCCTTCTAACCGGCAAAAAACTAGGCATAACTAGTAGAAGAACCTGGTCGGAGCTATTACCATATTTCTAACATTCCAAGTCGGAGCCGGTCTGACACACCACCACCAACGCACTGCCACGATACTTGCAATCTCACCTACCCCTCTACCAACACGACAAGAACATGCATGCAATGTGGCTGCTAGACATGACGCAAGCTACAAATCAACTATGCGTAGAGTACGGTCCTGCCGAAGCCGCTTGACATGAAAAATCAGCCTCCGACAAGCCAGGTTGGCGGCCATGCCAACACTACTCTCTAGAGCCACGTCATCCTCATCAACCATTATAAATAGGGGTCTCCCCAACATGAAGTATCACTCACTTAAAAGTCATCTCTTGTCATTATTACTCTCTACTTACTTTCTGCCTCTCATTTATTGTTCCTGAGTATTACCTCTCAAATCTTACTGACTTGATCGTCAGATAACCTTTTCAGGTACGTGCACCAGCAGATCCAAGTCAACCTCCGTCCAGATTCCACAAGAACTCTTACCCGAATATTTGAAGAAGCTTTACCCGAACCTCTAGCCTGACCAAACCGTTCATCCACAAGAGAACAATATATATATGTGTTTGTTTGTGTCTTGTTTGAAATAACCCATGTGAGAATAATTCTAATGTTATGAGAATAATAAATATGAGTCATACAACCAAACATGTATTGTTGAGATTAAATTTTTGTTAATAGTTATATGAACACTTAAAAATGATTTGTAATTATTTTTTAATCCAACATCTAACAATTCATAATAAATATTTTTATTTTTTAACATGACAAATATTCAAACTTTATAGATATAGTCACTTAATCTCAAATTGAATACAAGATTAAACATGTATAAATTTTTTTGAGGAAAGTAAAGAGATAAAATTTGTAATTATTTGAATATATTGATTTTTTTTAAATCATTAATATACTACTAGTTTATAGGAATTGACATCTTTTCTAATACTAGAGTCTAATATTAGATAACAATATTTATATGTTAGAGAAATAAATTATTAATAGATTTTGAATTTTTTTAAAATAAAACAAATTTAAAAATTATAAAATTAATCATTTTAGTCATATTTGGAGAATGGATGAGAGTTAAAGAAAATCTATATGAATATGAATGAGTTGTTCCACTTTTTATGTCTTATTGTATTTCAATTCAATTAAAAATTATTACCTACTTAAAAAAGAATAATGAAAGAAATATAAAATGATATTTTTATGTTATTTGGTGACATATAATTTGTATGAGATATGAGAACATAATTTTTTTTTTGGATGTATCGATACTTTCTTACTAAATAGGTAAATATAACCTCAACTTAGAGTTTATAGATACTTTGCAGTAGTGTCAAAATAAAACATTGGTGAGAACATGTGTGACTGTTAATCATCTCCAACTGTATAGAATGATTACCCCCACGCCCCCCTCCTGCTGATAGTGTCTTGCAACTTTTGTCCTTATCCTGTCTCTCCCTCTCTGTCTCTGGGTTTGTCACTCACTCTCTCTTATCACAGACAACCCGTGCCATGTCCTACAGACTACACCAGCTGTGTTGTGACTAGACACTGCCCTTTCTGTCATTTATGCATCATAGTAATATGTTATTATCTCTTTACATTATTACTATTCTTCACATTTCTTATCAAATATATGTGAATTGATAAAATGTCCTCGTCGTTTTGTGAACTTTAGCCAATGAATCTGTAATTAATGATTGCCATATTCTTTTCTAGGGATATATTTTGCTTAAGCTTGTTATTTTCTGTCGATTCTGATTCCAAATATTATTGAAACAAGTGATGAGTTATGAACTTGGAAGTTGGAGAACTAATCCATATGTTCGAATAATATCTTTGTACAGGGCCTTGGTGGCAATTACACGGCCGGTCCCTCGATAATGAATATACTTTTATTAGACAATGTAGTCGGCATATTTCTAACAAGGATACAAAATTATCATCCACCCTATTAAGTTACCTGATTGTGTTTACTTTGGGATGACAATTTTGTTATATTTCATTATATCACTATTGGGTATTATTGGGTACTATGACTCTATCACTAGAAAAAATATATAAATAAATAAACTCATATACCTAATATTTTAGGTATTGTTTTAAAATGTAGTATAAATTTCATTTATATGTTTGCTTCATTCAACCTAGGTGTTGTAAGCATTAATAATATTTTGAGAAACTCTAAATTGATATTTTTCTCACATCACTCGACCTCTTAACCAATGTTGTAAGGATATACTTTAAGGATGATAGAAAAATATTTTATGTTCAAATAAATAGCTTAACATCTAGCCTAATTTTCCTCCACTTTGTATTCCTTAAACATTGTATATTTGTTAATACATTTATTTAAAAGAGAGATTGATTTAATATCAATATGTGCTTCAAATGATAGTATAATCATTGTTCTAAAAATTATATTGTACCAGTCAATTCGACCAATAAATTGAAATTCATACTAATACAATATAATAATTAGATTGATTATATATTCTTACTATGTGAATTGTGATAATCGATCAATTTTTATCAGAATTATTGTACCAATCAAATTTGTACAAACTAGCGGATTATTGATTTTTTTGTTTAAAACTTGCTCAAAAAAGCAACATTAATTTTGCTATAAAATTTAAAAATTTAAAATGAATAAATTTTACTAGACACCGGTTTTATTAGGGGTGTAAAAATTTGGTTCGATTCGGTTTTTGGTACATTTTAGTGACCGAACGATAAAAAACATATGGTTCGGTTCTACTCAATTAACCGCAAATTTAACTATAAGAACCGAACTGAACCACTATTGAATGGTTCGGTTCGGTTCCACAGTTTTTTCATTTACTTTTTCTATAAAAAATCTTGCATCAATTGAAAATTCAAAATGTATTACAAGAGATATTATTTATTCATAAAAAGATAAACATTACTACTATTATTATAAAAAATTATGAATCATATATAACAATACAATTCATGATTAGTAATATATATATATATATATATATATATATATATATATTAGTAAAATATATAATAGTTACATTTATAACCTTACATTTCATAATTAATAACACATGTAACAATACATGTATAACAATATATAATATATGTTAGTTTCAAACTCAATATCACATAAGTTGGAAAATATGTTCCAAATCATAA
>NW_017719344.1:0-28076 GCF_001865875.1 Lupinus angustifolius
ATCTGTGGGCCTAAATGATGAGGATAACACAAATAGATCTAGAGTTTGAGCTGATATTTGGCATGCTCAGTCGCTTCTTCATAATCTTACTTTCCAAAAGTCTAGATCCAGATGGCTTAAGGAAGGTGATTCTAATTCTAATTACTTCCATAGTCTTATGAATAGTCGGAATTATCGAAACTCTATACAAGAGCTCAATATCCAAGGCCATTGGATTGATGATGTTAATGGTGTCAGATAGGGGATCTTTAATCACTTCGAGAACCTTTTTACGGAACAAAGCAAAAATCGTCCGACCTTGTATGATGTTACCCTTCGTCAATTAGATTCTTTGGACAATGATGTGCTTACTACAACATTTGATGACGAGGAGATTAAAAATGCTATATGGGTTTATGATGGTGGCAAGAGTCATGGGCCTGATGGTTTTAATTTTAAATTGATAAAAGCCTTCTGGAATATAATGAAGAATGATATCATTTCTATGGTCTGGGGGTTTCATGCTAATGGTAAAATCTTCAAAGGTGTCAACTCTTCCTTCATTTGTCTCATCCCGAAGAGGTTCAGCCCTCACCATGTGGGCAATTATAGACCTATCTCCCTTATTGGTTGTCTATACAAAATTCTGGCTAAGTTGCTCACAAACAGATTACGAAAAGTGCTCGGTAAGGTTATCAGTGATAACCAATTTTATTTTCTTAAAGGTCGTCATATTCTAGATGGTGTGACTATCGTCAATGAAATCATTCATGATGCTAAGAGAACTGGTCATCAATGTGGTATTTTTAAAATTGACTTTGAAAAAAACTTTTGATTCAGTTTCATGGAGTTTACTCGATCATATGATGTCTCAACTTGGGTTCTGTCAAAAATGGAGTGGTTAGATTATGGAATGTTTGTCTACTGTTACCACGTCTATTCTGGTTAATGGCAGCCCTACGAAGGAGAAACATCTTCAACATGGACTGCGACAAGGAGATTCTCTTTCTCCTTTCCTTTTTCTTATTGAGGCTGAAGGTCTTTCTGATCTCATACGACATGCTACTTCTTAGGGCCTTTTCAAACCCTACGAGGTGGGCCTGGACAATATTGAAGTCTCTTTGCTTCAATTTTCCGATGATGCAATTCTAATTGGCGACTACTCTAATCAGAACATTTGGACTATGAAAAATATCTTGCAGTTATTTGAGCTCACCTTTGGTCTTAAAATTAACTTCTCCAAAAGTAAATTGCTTGGTTTAAAAATTGTTGAGGATCATACCAAACGATTGGCTGGTTATCTTCACTACAAGCTCTCTCCTTTTGCATTCTCTTACTTGGGTATCCCTGTGGGTGTGAATCATAGAAGACATGATACTTGGACGCCTCTTATTGAAAGACTGAAAAATAGACTTTCTTGTTGGAATAAGAATTATATCTCCTTTGGTGGTCGACTCATCTTAATTAATGTGGTCATCTCTGCTCTCCATGTGTACTTTTTTGTCTTTTTATAAAGCCCCTACTACTACTAACTGACATTGGTTCAAGTGGTACATGCTTGATTCCCTTTAAGCAAGGTTTCGGGTTCGAGTATTGTGGTTAGAAAAAATGTCCGCTGGGAGAGTTAGCCCCATGTACCTGTGGATGTTCCCAGCTCGTACAGGATTGCCTCCAGTACGAGGATACCTGTGGGAAACAAAAAAAAAACCCTACTACTGTTATTAATTCGATTCAAAAAATTCAAAAGGATTTACTTTGAGGAGGATCTGAAAATCATAAGAAAAATAATTGGGTTAAGTGGGATAAATTGTGTTCTCCTAAGTCTAGGGGGTTTAGGGGTCAAAGATATTCACCTTTTTAACCTTTCTCTTCTTGGAAAATGGAATTGTCGTCTTCTTAATAAGAGAGATAGCCTCTAGTGCAAAGTTTTGTGTTCTAAATATGGTCATGACTTTGCTACTACTTCAGGGGTTAGGTTTAGATCGCTCCATCTTAAGAAATCTGCTTGGGCTAGGGATTTATGCAACCTCTCCCCTAGGGATAATTCTAATAATCTTTGGTTTTGTTATGGGGTTTCTCGTCGGGCCAGGGATGAGTCTAAGACTAGGTTTTGGCATGATAATTGGCTTGGTTCTAATAACTTGCTAACTAGGTTTAGAAGACTCTTTTTTTTGAGTCTGCATCAAAATGCTCTCATTAATGGAGTTAGGTAGTTGGTCTGAGGGTACTTGGATTTGGAACTTCAGTTGGAGGCGTCATCTTTTTACTTGAGAACTTGAAGTAATTGATTCTTTTTTGTAGAAACTTCAAAAATGGTGTTACGGGAAAATGCTACTGATTACTGGGAGTGGCGCCATGACAACTCTAATCAGTACTCGATCAAATCTGCTTACGATCTTCCCACTCAACATCACCAACAATCAACTATCAACATCAACCATCTTTGCCTTCTTTGGAAATCCAAAGCTCCCTTAAAAGTCACTACCTTTGCTTGGAGACTTTTTCAAGATAAAATACCTACCATGGACGTACTTCACAAGAGGGGGATTTCTTTATCACATGGAGGAGGTCTTTTATGCCCTTTCTGTAACGAGTATGCAGAAACTCCAGATCATCTATTTTTTACTTGCAACCTCACATCTTTGGCTTGGCAGCTCCTCTACAACTGGTTGAACATCAGCATAACGCTTCCTTCACAACCCATAAACCATTTTATTGCTCATATGGGTATGATATCAAACAAAAGTCGTTCAAAATTTTGGAGTATCATGTGATTAGCTTCAACTTGGGCTATTTGGCTTGCTAGGAATGACTTTATTTTCAACTCTGTTAGTCCTTCTCCTCGAAAGATTTTTGAAGTTGCAAGAATTCATTTCTGGTTATGGGTTAATGGTCAGATGGGCAATAATTCTTTTTCTTACTCAGACTGGATTTCTAATCCAATCTCTTGTCTTATTATCATAGTGTAACTGATTCTTGTCCTTCTTTGTTTCGTTTCTTTTTGTTTATTTTGTAATTATCTTCTATTAATAAAATTCTCTTTGCCGACGAAATTTACGTGAATGTTAATGAACATACAAATATTTGTATTACATCATATATGAAGGATAGTAGAGACATAATTTGGGTGTGAAATCTAATTCCTCAAGTTGTGTAGTGGTCCTGTTTGTCCTAAAAAGCTTGGAAATTCCAATTTCCTTCGTAGTTAGTGGAATTTCATCCTGCCATGGAAGTCAACAATACAAGACAAATAACTCAATATAGATTGATCTATTTGCCCTCCAAAATGCATAAAACTCCCATGCAGTAATCCTGTCACTGTAGATAATAATTATGATATGGGCAAAAGTGAAACCTGTTGAGTACACAATAATAGGAAGAGATACACATACTAAAACATAAGTGAAATTATCATTCACCATAAAGTCCCTATAAAGAAGTAAAAGAGAGAGCGATCCATGCATATTCCACTTTTTAGGGTTTCTTTTACATCATCAATATTATTATAAAGATGATCTCTTTAATAGCATCATATAGAAAAGAAATGTTAATTAATTCAATAAGGTTCTGTTAGATATCTAGGATGACCATATAGTCAAATGTTTAATTCCTAAGATCGATATTTATTAAGAGAGACAATTAATACCTCGAAAAATATTAGTTTTTTACCCATAAAGTGATGAGATTATATTCGTAGTACAAAAAAATAGAAAAGAAATATGAGAGGACAATGATGATGAATCATGGGTGCATATCTATCATACTCTCTCTGTATCAGGGCTAAAGATATTGTTATGATGGGTTAAAGAGGCCCTATTTGACTTATTACAGCAAAAAAGCTTGTTGCCTTTTCTCATACCCCTTTTGTTGTTTAACTTTCGAAAACTCAAACTAACCCACACCCACCCCACTCATTTTTCTCTTGTTTTTTACTTTTTAGCAAACCAACCTTATAATATCGTTATGATCTCATGAATTAATTGTGTAACAATCATGATTAACCTTATCTTTTGTATGCTAGAAAATATATATGTGGACCATTGTGGCCATTGAAAGCGTAGTTTCTCTACCCGTTTTTAAATTTACCCATAATTCAATAATTATTATGTGTTCTTTGTACTTTATCTAGTTGTTTAACTAAACATAAAATTGTGAACATCATTTGAAGAAATTAATGTGAATGAAGCGAAAAGTAGTGTGGCTGAGTAAGAATCCCTGATTAATCAAATTCATAAGCAATTAATTACATAACGCACTAAAGTGATTGCTAGATCTATTCAACAAAGAATGATGATATTTTTATTAATTTTCTCATAAATTAACTTACCTCTTCACTTTTAGCTACATTACAAATCACATTTCTCTTATTTTCTTATCCACTCCTCCCTCAATTCAGATCATCTCAGGTACATAGGAGAATTCATTACTGAATAAGATTATAATACATATCACAAATTTTAACGGATGTGATCTGAAGTTATTTTTTAATAAAAAATTAAAATAAAGAAATAAAAAATTATGTTTATATCTCAATATCAGAGAGATCAGTAATAGAGAGGTGTTGGAGTCATTCTCTTCACATGTCATATTTTCAACTTATAATTGTAATTTTAAGCTTATAAAATATTATACTTTTGAAGAGCAAAAGTTATCAAATGAAATTCTTAAATTTCATAAACAATAATAATAAATAATAATATATAAAGTAATAATTATCAGCCTCATTTCTGTTATTTTATGTACTCTATATTTTCAATTATGTTCTCTTCATGTAATTTCGTTTATTGTAATGTTAATTTTTTGTGCTATTTTATTTTATAAATGTTATTTGTATGAAAATATGAAGGCTTCACTATATTTTTGACCCTTTATCTATTTTAAAATGTTTAATTTGATCATTTATTATTTTTGTTTAAATTTATTTTGGTCCTTATTTTTTCAATGAATTCAATTTGGTTCTTTCCAAAAGAACCAATGCTGTAGAAGGACGAAAATGAATTAAAAAAATTAAAGACTAAATTAAATTCAAACAAAGATAGATTATCAAAATAGACATTCATAAATATATAAAGGACCAAAAATATTATTATGTTGAGTTTAAACTAAAATTTATAAATATTAGTGGAATACGCAAATAATATTATAAATTAAAAAATAATTTGTGACTACAATGCAATTAATAATATTTAGAAATAATATTTGAAATTAAAATAGCTTAAATAACAAAATAATTTGGATTGAATAAACTAATAAGAGTGTAGGAATTGTATTATTACCGGGGTGTAAAATAAGAGGAGATGATGTATTAAACGATTAAGGGATACTCTTATTCATGTATTATATTTAAAGGTGATTAATTGAATGTGTGATTCAACTCCATATTGGAACTTCTTTTTCCCTACATATTTGGTTGGGATCAAATCTGCTTTAAATTTGATGATACATAATTACATATAGTAGGACATTTGATTTTATCCCATTCCATTGGCAATTAGAATACTTTTTCTCTCTTGTTAACGGAGACTCTAAAAACAATAGTCAAAGAATCTAAAATTGAAATAATGTATTAAAGTCACATTATGGTTCTAATTAAACAACCTTTGTTCACGGTTCTACAATTTTTTGTTACATAGAAAATAGATAATATATATTGTTATTTGGAACAAGTGGAACGTGGAAACTGAAAATTTGAAAAGATGAAAGAAATGGAAATTGTGGTTTTTTGCTGGCGTAAGGCTAACGTGCGGATGATATCAGAATGAGTACGTAGCGCGGTAACAAATAATTAATATGTGCATCATATATATTGGAGAATTTAAAAGATAATGCTTCGCCTTTTTTTAAGTTTAAAGTCCTAAGTGAATAGGAGAAAGGGTATGCAGTGGCAAACATGCATCATTTCCTTTTGTCACTGCTTGTAGATGGCTATTATGGCATTCGAACCACCCCCTATTCATGCACATTTTTCTTCAACTTTTCTCCTTTTTCTATTCAATTTTGTTGGGTTAACAACTTAACATCCAGAAAAATATAATATTGTTGATTATCTTGCAAAAATGACTTGTCTTTAAAATAGTTATACAAACCTTAAAATGATTAGTTTTTTATTTAAAAAAGTGAAAAAATAGTTTTAGTAGTACAAATATAGTAGTCAGACATGTACAAAAAGAAAATGGGGAGTAGGTGGCATTATAAAGTACCACATTTATATTCTCTTTGTATCATGCATATAAAGATTGGCTGAAGATTAGTTTTTTATATTTTCTTTTGAAGGACTAATAATAGTTATTGCAATTTAATTATAGTTTCAAAATGTGATGCATATATCAACACATAGTTTTATAATAATATAAGCTAGCTAAGTATCATAATCAAGGACTGTATGGTCTAGTTTGTATGTAAATTTAGATATATAGTATTTCTCCATCAATATACACCATCATGTGATTTTTACCCATCCACTTTTACTAAAGTTAGTAAAACAAAAATACACTATATAAAAACTATTGTTAAGATTACAGAGTCCAAAAGCTAGAGATATGTCTTTATATACTTGATTAATATCCAAAGTTGGAAAACTTTGCATTCAATCTTAACAAATTAATTATTAAGTTCATTTAATACCACATCTTAATTTAAAATCTTATCCTTTTTTAGATTTATTAGTTCATTAACTTATATAATTCCTTTTCTCTATTTATTGGCGACTTTTTTGATATCCTCTCACCCAATTAACAATTGTTTAATCTCTTGATGCATGTACAAGCAATGGTCTTGCTCGATAATATGTTCTACAAACATGAAGATAATTTTACTTTAACTTTATATATATATATATTGTGTGTGTTCCATCCCGATTATCTAGATATCTCGGCTATCGGGGATTGCCTCTCCTCTAACCGGTCAAAAACCAGGCATAACCAGTAGAAGAACATGGCCAGAGTTATTACCTTATTCTTAGTATTCCAGGTTAGAGCCAGTCTGACGTGCCACCAACAACGCACTGCCACGATATATGCAATATCACCTACCCCTTCCGCCAACATGACAAAAACAGGCATGTAATACGACTGTCAGACCTAATGCAAGCTATAAGTCATTTATGCGTAGAGTATGACCTTGTCGAAGGCGCCTGACACGGAAAAGCAGCGCCTGACACGTAAAAGCAGCCCCCGAGAAGCCAGGATGGTCGGCCATGCTAACAGTACTCTTCAAAGCCACATCATCCACCTAAACCATTATAAATAGGGGTCTCCCTCAATAGGAAGTATCACTCACTTAGAACTCATATCTTGTCATTATTACTCTCTACTTACTTCTTGCCTCTCATTTATTGCTCTCAAGCATTACCTCTCAAATCTTACTGACTTAATCATTGGATAACCTTTTCAGATATATCCACCAGCGAGTCCAAGTCAACTTCTATCCAGATTCCATAAGAACTCTCGTCCGGTTATTTGAAGAAGCCTTACACGAACATCCATCCTGACTAAACTGTTCATCCATAGAAGAAAATTGATACAATATATGGGGAGAACATTCATGCCCTATTTACCTCTCGAGTAACAAAACTTCGCTCAACATATAAAGATTAGAATCCAGGGTGACGATTAATTCCACCTTCGACGATGACTAACCCAAGTCCCCCAAAGCGCTGGTCACGTTCCCAAGGTCAGTGGTCAAGGTCATCCACCAGAGGAGTCAACCACATCCCCAACTAGCAATGGTCAAGTTACATCCTCCAAGGTGCGCACCACCTCCCCTTGGCCGGCGATTCTGCTTCCACCCTACGAGCAGCGATCGCGATCTCCTATGGTTGCGAAAGCGTTCCACTACCCAGATCTAGAATAACGACCCTCTTTTGGCTCATTCCCAGTTACCCCCCAAGGCGAAGACCAAGCCACAAATTTAGGGTCCATGCTCATACTCGCTCTAGGGATATTCCCTCTCATGTATGCCATGCATCCGTTCAGAGCATCAGGCTGACCAAAAGTCTACTATCATGCTCGACTATTGAGCAACCTACTAGACTGGGGATAACTGTTTCATCTCAGTCAACCAGACATTCCATGTTGGTCGAGCTATGTTATTCCCTGGCGGACCATGTTAAGCATTCTATTAATAACATTTAAGTCTACAAACATGCCCGACAACCGAGCATCCTGCTATACTAGGGGGGAAATGTTCCATCTCGATTATCCAGATATCTCGACTACCTGGGATGGCATCCCTTCTAACCGGCAAAAAACTAGGCATAACTAGTAGAAGAACCTGGTCGGAGCTATTACCATATTTCTAACATTCCAAGTCGGAGCCGGTCTGACACACCACCACCAACGCACTGCCACGATACTTGCAATCTCACCTACCCCTCTACCAACACGACAAGAACATGCATGCAATGTGGCTGCTAGACATGACGCAAGCTACAAATCAACTATGCGTAGAGTACGGTCCTGCCGAAGCCGCTTGACATGAAAAATCAGCCTCCGACAAGCCAGGTTGGCGGCCATGCCAACACTACTCTCTAGAGCCACGTCATCCTCATCAACCATTATAAATAGGGGTCTCCCCAACATGAAGTATCACTCACTTAAAAGTCATCTCTTGTCATTATTACTCTCTACTTACTTTCTGCCTCTCATTTATTGTTCCTGAGTATTACCTCTCAAATCTTACTGACTTGATCGTCAGATAACCTTTTCAGGTACGTGCACCAGCAGATCCAAGTCAACCTCCGTCCAGATTCCACAAGAACTCTTACCCGAATATTTGAAGAAGCTTTACCCGAACCTCTAGCCTGACCAAACCGTTCATCCACAAGAGAACAATATATATATGTGTTTGTTTGTGTCTTGTTTGAAATAACCCATGTGAGAATAATTCTAATGTTATGAGAATAATAAATATGAGTCATACAACCAAACATGTATTGTTGAGATTAAATTTTTGTTAATAGTTATATGAACACTTAAAAATGATTTGTAATTATTTTTTAATCCAACATCTAACAATTCATAATAAATATTTTTATTTTTTAACATGACAAATATTCAAACTTTATAGATATAGTCACTTAATCTCAAATTGAATACAAGATTAAACATGTATAAATTTTTTTGAGGAAAGTAAAGAGATAAAATTTGTAATTATTTGAATATATTGATTTTTTTTAAATCATTAATATACTACTAGTTTATAGGAATTGACATCTTTTCTAATACTAGAGTCTAATATTAGATAACAATATTTATATGTTAGAGAAATAAATTATTAATAGATTTTGAATTTTTTTAAAATAAAACAAATTTAAAAATTATAAAATTAATCATTTTAGTCATATTTGGAGAATGGATGAGAGTTAAAGAAAATCTATATGAATATGAATGAGTTGTTCCACTTTTTATGTCTTATTGTATTTCAATTCAATTAAAAATTATTACCTACTTAAAAAAGAATAATGAAAGAAATATAAAATGATATTTTTATGTTATTTGGTGACATATAATTTGTATGAGATATGAGAACATAATTTTTTTTTTGGATGTATCGATACTTTCTTACTAAATAGGTAAATATAACCTCAACTTAGAGTTTATAGATACTTTGCAGTAGTGTCAAAATAAAACATTGGTGAGAACATGTGTGACTGTTAATCATCTCCAACTGTATAGAATGATTACCCCCACGCCCCCCTCCTGCTGATAGTGTCTTGCAACTTTTGTCCTTATCCTGTCTCTCCCTCTCTGTCTCTGGGTTTGTCACTCACTCTCTCTTATCACAGACAACCCGTGCCATGTCCTACAGACTACACCAGCTGTGTTGTGACTAGACACTGCCCTTTCTGTCATTTATGCATCATAGTAATATGTTATTATCTCTTTACATTATTACTATTCTTCACATTTCTTATCAAATATATGTGAATTGATAAAATGTCCTCGTCGTTTTGTGAACTTTAGCCAATGAATCTGTAATTAATGATTGCCATATTCTTTTCTAGGGATATATTTTGCTTAAGCTTGTTATTTTCTGTCGATTCTGATTCCAAATATTATTGAAACAAGTGATGAGTTATGAACTTGGAAGTTGGAGAACTAATCCATATGTTCGAATAATATCTTTGTACAGGGCCTTGGTGGCAATTACACGGCCGGTCCCTCGATAATGAATATACTTTTATTAGACAATGTAGTCGGCATATTTCTAACAAGGATACAAAATTATCATCCACCCTATTAAGTTACCTGATTGTGTTTACTTTGGGATGACAATTTTGTTATATTTCATTATATCACTATTGGGTATTATTGGGTACTATGACTCTATCACTAGAAAAAATATATAAATAAATAAACTCATATACCTAATATTTTAGGTATTGTTTTAAAATGTAGTATAAATTTCATTTATATGTTTGCTTCATTCAACCTAGGTGTTGTAAGCATTAATAATATTTTGAGAAACTCTAAATTGATATTTTTCTCACATCACTCGACCTCTTAACCAATGTTGTAAGGATATACTTTAAGGATGATAGAAAAATATTTTATGTTCAAATAAATAGCTTAACATCTAGCCTAATTTTCCTCCACTTTGTATTCCTTAAACATTGTATATTTGTTAATACATTTATTTAAAAGAGAGATTGATTTAATATCAATATGTGCTTCAAATGATAGTATAATCATTGTTCTAAAAATTATATTGTACCAGTCAATTCGACCAATAAATTGAAATTCATACTAATACAATATAATAATTAGATTGATTATATATTCTTACTATGTGAATTGTGATAATCGATCAATTTTTATCAGAATTATTGTACCAATCAAATTTGTACAAACTAGCGGATTATTGATTTTTTTGTTTAAAACTTGCTCAAAAAAGCAACATTAATTTTGCTATAAAATTTAAAAATTTAAAATGAATAAATTTTACTAGACACCGGTTTTATTAGGGGTGTAAAAATTTGGTTCGATTCGGTTTTTGGTACATTTTAGTGACCGAACGATAAAAAACATATGGTTCGGTTCTACTCAATTAACCGCAAATTTAACTATAAGAACCGAACTGAACCACTATTGAATGGTTCGGTTCGGTTCCACAGTTTTTTCATTTACTTTTTCTATAAAAAATCTTGCATCAATTGAAAATTCAAAATGTATTACAAGAGATATTATTTATTCATAAAAAGATAAACATTACTACTATTATTATAAAAAATTATGAATCATATATAACAATACAATTCATGATTAGTAATATATATATATATATATATATATATATATATATATTAGTAAAATATATAATAGTTACATTTATAACCTTACATTTCATAATTAGTTAACACATGTAACAATACATGTATAACAATATATGATATATGTTAGTTTCAAACTCAATATCAAAATATGTTTCAAATCATAAACAATAGGAAACAATTTAGTAACTAATAACCTATATAATATTAACTTAATAACAATTTAGTAACATATATAACACAACAATTCACACAAAAATTGATAATTTAAGCTAGAAAATTGGTTAAACAATAATAAAACATTATTCTCTATCCCTAGTATATATTCCTTTAATATGTGGTTCGGTTCGGTTCCAATGGTTCCTAAATTTCTAAAACCATAAACCGAACCGAACATAAATGGTTTCTTAAAAAATAACCGAACTGAACTACGAAACCGAACCGAACCACATTTTGCGGTTTGGTTCGGTTCCATCGGTTTTACGGTTTAAACCGGAACCGTTTACACCCTTAGGTTTTACTTTATCAAATAATAATGTGAATAAAAATATTTATACATTTATATATATATAGTGATATGTATTTAGAATAATGTATCTCCTTATATAAGGAGATAACTTATCTCCTCTAGCCAATAAAAATGTGACATGTGTGTTATTTTGTTTATTTCTTAAAATATTTTTATTGAAAATGATGAAACATGACACATGTGATGATTTTACTGGCAGGAGGACATAACTTATCTCCTCATATAAGGAGATACTCCATTCCCGCATTATAATCATTGTGTTGCAATATTAATAACATCAAGTATAATATAACATAAATTCGTAGATATTATTTATAAAAGAACAATAAACAAAAAGTATACTTTTGATTATTGAGCTATTGATACATGGTAGCATTACCATGGTTAGTATTGGCGCCAATAACACAAGATGTATAAGATGTGGGGCGTGCACGTATGTCAGCCTATCAGAAATCCCACCTGCACATAATTGATGAAGCTGTCTGCAACACCCAACTCCCTTTTGTACCCTTCCAAATGGTTCTTTACTCTGAACAATCATTTTCACACACTTATAAGACCATGATTCGTTGATGTGATACTTTATTCCTTTTTACTAGGGAATGTGCAGAATGAAGTTGAATACTTCAGCTGCTTGTTTGTTCATGATCATCACCCCTTCCTTTCAGCTTGTAAATTATTGATTACTATATCAGAGTTGTCGTTCAACAACATTTATTTTAGATATATAATAATGTTTTTGGACGCTTTCTTTTTTACCACAGTAATATATGGTCATCATCAGTGACGGAGGATGGAAGGGACAGGTGGGGGCAACTGCCCCCTGGTTTTGAAAAAAATTAATATTTTTTTATCCTTTTGTCCTATAAGAATAAATAAATAAATATATATATATATATATATATATAATATATATAATATATTATCCTATAAAGTGTGTCGTTTTATGTGTCACTAATTATATTTTGCCATAAAAATACTTAATTATTAAATTTATAAATTATAAAATGTGACATATAGACGACACATTTTTTGGAGCATATATACTCCATTTTCCTACACCCAAATGACTTAACATTTTTATGAAGATACAAGTTGAAAATTTTACCTTTGATCCATAATGTATGTTTATTTATATTTTTTTATTTATTTAATTTTAATTATAAATTATAATTAAATATTATTGCACATCCTAAGGTTTTGGTCAAAATTCGCCACTGGTCATCATTAACAGCGTTTCACACACGTTATTGTATTGATTATATACCACAACGCAACACACAAAAAGCGCTGCCATATAGTGGATCAATACAACAGAGCGCTGTCATATAGTCTTACATAAACAGTACATTTTATAGGTCTTATTAACAACGCTTATGGTTGTGCTATTGAAATTCATATATTTAACAGCGCAATAACAAAAGAACGATGTTGTATTATTCATAAGTTTTCTCAAACAACACCTTAATACAACAGTGTATCACACACATAGCGCTGTTGTATTAATAATGTACAACATCGCTTACTATAAAAAACACTGTTGTAGTTATCATTTACAACAACGCATGCTAGGGCTTCCACTAGAATTCGATGTTGATTTGTATAAATTAATATTTGCATATACGTTTATTAGGAGAACAAACATTCTCAACAACACAGACATTTATACATTCTGAACAACACAAACACATTAATATAGGCCAAAAGTTTGTTTTATTAAACATCAATACAATACAATACAAAATGCAAACAATGAATATCATGCCAATTATGTTTTGACATAGTACATAATAACAAATAAAAAAATTACACAAATTACAAAGAAACAATATTATACAAATTACAAACAATCAAAATTAAGCTATAATTATACAAAGACTACTTGCATCTACTTTTTCATTTTCTTTGATTATTTTTGTCTTGTAGGGTCATCCTTGTTTGGAGGAGCATATTGATTTAGCCAATGCCCTTCATCGTGATAATCTCTTGTATATAAATCATCATCCGTAGTTGATCCGCTCTCACGCGACTGATATGTCCCCAAAAAGGATCATCTTTATCAATATCTTCATATTCTTGGTCATCAATATTATTGACGATTATTTTGTTAGTTAAAAGAACAAAGAACCATTTTATATCAGTTGGGTCACTAACATATAATGCTTGTTGAGCTTGTGATGCTAGAATAAATGACTCATCTTTATATCCTGGCCTATTAAGGTTCACTTGCATGAACCCTAACTCATCAACTCGGAAGCTAGCATACAATAAAAAATCGGCATCCAAAATATTGTGTAATCCAATTCTCATATTCGTTCAATCACTCTAAAGTATGATATGTTCGCATATATTGGGTTTCTATCTTTTTCTTTTGACACATGTAAATTTTGAGCAACAAGAATCACACCACTATTTTGCATTTTACATTGATCATCTTGTTTTTTCATATAAAATATGAACCCATTAATTAGATAACCAACGTAGGATAAGACATGAATACTTGGATCATTGGTTAACCATTTCAATCTTTTGGAAACCGAATGTAGATTTATATTCAACTCCTCATCAATGTGATTTTTTTAGCCACTTTATGAAACCCCGATTATGCTATTTGGAAATCCAATTTTCATTCTTACTTAGGTAACACTTCCTTAGCATCTCCTTGTGTGTTTCAACATATGGCTCAACCTCGTTAGCATTATGTAAAACATATAAGTGCGCTTGATCCAATTCGGTTCTTGTTATAGTCAATATTTCATTCCCAGTAATACCTTCACCAAATGTTTTTTTGCATATCAAGGCTTTGGAATGTCCATGAAATCACCATCGATAAGGTATCCGATACAAAAATCAAGAGCTGCTTTAACAACATATCACTCGACAATACAACTCTCTAGTCTTGATCAATTCTTCACATACTCTTTTAATGTCTTCATATAACGCTCAAAGGGGTACATCAATCTCATATAGGAAGGGCCACATAGTTGTGTCTCTCGAACAAGATGAATGCTTAGATGAACCATTATGTCAAAAAAGAAGGTGGGAAATACATTTTAAGCTCACACAAATTTAAAATAATTTCTCTTTGCAATACAGGTAATTTCTCAAGGTCAATCACTTTGCTACAAATTGCCTTGAAGAAGAAGCATAACCTAGGTATGGTTCCTCGAAATTTTTTAGGTAGAATTGACCGCATTCCAATAGGCAAGAAATATTCCATAAGTACATGTCAATCATGAGACTTAAGACCTTTTAACTTGAGGTCTTTCATTGATACGAGGTTCTGAATGTTGGAAGAATACCATTCTGGAACTTTAACACCATGAATAAATTTACAAAATTCTATTTTCTCCTTCCACGACAAAGTATAAGTTGCTGAATGTAGACATGTACGTTTTCTCTTCATTATCAGTCCCAATTTCCTTCTTATTCCCATACTAACCAAGTCCAACCTTGCATTTAAGCCATCTTTGGTCTTACCAGAGACACTGAGTAACGTACCAAGGAGACTTTCAAACACATTTTTTTCAATATGCATAACATCGAGGAAATGTCTTACATATAATGAACTCCATTATGACAATTTGAAGAAGATTGACCTTTTCTTCCACCCACTTATGACAATTTTTATTGCAAAAGGTTTATCAAATTTAGTATTGAAACCCTTTAGCTTTTGAAATAATTGGTCACCTGTCAATGGCAAAGGAGCACGACCTTCTTCATTGTTTCCATCAAATGCTTTTCTCCATCGTTGATAATGATGATCTAAAGGCAAAAATCTATGATGGCCAAGGAAGACATTCTTCTTATAGTGTTCCAACCTCATTGAATGAGTATTGTCTTCACATACAGGACATGCAAAATGTCTTTTTGTACTATATCCAGACATATTACCATATGCAGAGAAATCACTGATTGTGCCGAACAACAAAATCCCCAAGTTGAAGCTTTCTTTTCCCTATACGTATCATATACATTTATGCATGTCTCCCACATTTGCTTCAAGTTTTCAATTCATGGAGTCAAATATATGTCTATGTCATTTCCTGGTTGTTTAGGTCCAAAAATTAACATAGATAACATCACATATTTGCGCTTCATGTATAAAGAAGGAGGTAGGTTGTATATCACCAACATCACTGGCCATGTACTGTGGGAGAAACTTTAAACACTGTGTGGGTTAATTCCGTCCATTGACAATGCAAGGCATAGATTTCTTGATTCTTGACCAAAACTAGGATAGTCGTGATCAATTTTTCTCCATTGAGGAGAATCTACAGGATGCCGAAGCTTGCCATATTTAATCCTTTCTTCATCATGTCATGTCAACTTCTTTGCTTCTTTGGCATTGCTAAACATACACTTGAATCTTGCTTTGATGGGAAAATACCATACAACCTTTTTGGGAATTGAGTCTTCTTTCTTATATCGTGATAGTTTACATTTAGGACAAAACTTTAATGAAGCATACTCATTAAAAATAAGATGCAATCATTTTCACAAGCATGTATCCTAGTGTAGTCCATGCCTATGGAGCGTAACATTTGTTTTGTATCATAGGTTCGAGAAGGGAACACATTATCTTCCAGCAACATATCCTTTAGAAGTGTAAGCAAGTCGGTGAAACTCTTATCAGATCATCCATTAACAGATTTCAACTTATACAACCTTAACACTACTGCCAATCTTGTGAATTTAGTACAACAATCATATAATGGTTTCTCAGCATCACTGATCAACTGCTGAAACATCTCAGGACAATCCTGAAGATCCTCTTCGACAACGTTTGTCATTTCCTCGAAATGATCGTCTTCATATGCATTTGTGTAGGTGTCTTTCATATGCATCTCATCATATCAATCCATGACGTCTCTCGTCTCACCATGTCTTGTCCAACATGTGTAACTTTGATCAATACCGTGACACGCTAAATGAACTTTTAACTTATTTGGAGTAATTCAGCTTGAGTAACAACATCTTAAGCAATGACATAATCGGTGTTGAATGATTTTCGTGTAAAATGAGTGAATGATTTTCGGTATTGAATGAATGAATGATTTTGAGGTTGAATGATTTTCGAGGTCGATTTTGAGTGTAAACCATTCGTCAATCGATTGACACTCATCCATTTTCGATCCATTTTCTATTAAGAAAAAAATATAATGAGCATAAACCCCTAAAGCTTAGAGTTAAGCTCACCAAGTAGAGCAAATGCATTATTATGTAATTAAAAATGGGGGAATCCTAACTCATAATGTAAGCTAAATGAGTCAAAACTCAGAAACCCCAACTCAATACACGCTAAATGAGTGAAATCACTTTCACTCATTTATAAGGAAAATATTTATAACTCAATAGAAGCTAAATATAATGTAATTAAAAAGGCAAATAACTATATGAAAAACTCACTTTCAATTTAGTGTTGAATGCGTGAATGATGATTTGGAAGTTAAACAAGTAAAGGATTTTCGAAATCGGTGTTGAATGATTTTCGTGTAAAATGAGTGAATGATTTTCGGTATTGAATGAATGAATGATTTTGAGGTTGAATGATTTTCGAGGTCGATTTTGAGTGTAAACGTGTTTCGCTGTTGAGTAAATGAGTGTTGGGATTGCTGATGAATGTGTGAGAATGCGAGAAAATTTTAATTTTGAGGGTATGATAGTACTTCAACAATGCATAATGACGATGGCGCTGTCAATGATACAAAATCAACAGTGCATAGTTAAGATGGTGCTATCAATGATACCTAATTAACAATGCAACCTTAAGGAAATGTTGTACAAGAACTCCCATTCAAATATAAAGAAAGTAAGTGTTTCACAGCACAATCTTAAGGAAATGCTATGGAAGATATAATAATATTTTTTACTAATTCATTTTTTTTAATGAAATTCAAATTAGTAATTACATTATGAAATTCAACTAATGACAATTAATTAAATATATAGAACAATTAATAATGGCAATAAATAACATTCAAACTATTTATCGATTAAGCACTGTGTTAAGTTATTAAGTGTAGAGGAAATAGTTTTGTTGATCATATCGACAATGCTTCTTATCGAATGTGTTATTGTATAACTAAAAGATAATAAATAAGAGATAAGTATTCAACAATACTTTTTGGTGAATGCGATGTTGAATGCAACATTATCAATAACGATGTATGGTGAATGCACTGTTGAATGCAATGTAATCAACAACGTATTGTTAAAAAGCACTGTTGTATGGTTATAAAGACAACGCATTAAAAAAGCATTGTCAAAGACTATTATTCCTAATTCTACACAGTTACGCATACAACCTAAAATAACTTGAATGCATACAAAAACAGAACATAACAACAAAATGAGTATATGAACACCACTGAATTTATATGTTGAACATTAATTACACTGTAATGTTTACATTGAATTGAATTCCCTAAGCTACAATATATGCTAAATTAATTGAATTACATTAATTACATAGACTGAATCATATACATTACATTGAATTCCCTAAGCTACAATCTGTGCAAAACTAAGCTACTATATATTTAGCTATGATTTGTCAACAGAAATAAGTACAAAGTTTAACCATTGTTCTCTAATCTGGTTGACTTCGTCATATGTATATGATTTGCCATCAATCTTGATTGCATTAGTTGGCCATTGCTGAATGATCTCCTTCATGAATTTCAGCACGTAATAGCCACAATCTACCTCGTTTGTTTGGCAAGGGGTCTACAATTAAAATGAAGTAAACATATAAGTATAACATTAGTTGGCCATTACACATATAATTGTTTGAGATGATTTATGCCAATACATTTATACGAGTCCACCTGATTTTGGGATTTGGTATCTTGTCTCTAGCACGATTATAACTTCTCTAAACTCTCACCGCACTAAACAATAAAAAATGTACTTAATTACTAAAAAAAATGAATGTGAAAGTTTAACTAAAAGTTTAAATGAGTAGTCCACCTACCTAGAAAATATCTATTTCATAGCGGGGTAGTTAGTAAATGAGTGTTGGGATTGCTGATGAATGTGTGAGAATGCGAGAAAATTTTAATTTTGAGGGTATGATAGTACTTCAACAATGCATAATGACGATGGCGCTGTCAATGATACAAAATCAACAGTGCATAGTTAAGATGGTGCTATCAATGATACCTAATTAACAATGCAACCTTAAGGAAATGTTGTACAAGAACTCCCATTCAAATATAAAGAAAGTAAGTGTTTCACAGCACAATCTTAAGGAAATGCTATGGAAGATATAATAATATTTTTTACTAATTCATTTTTTTTAATGAAATTCAAATTAGTAATTACATTATGAAATTCAACTAATGACAATTAATTAAATATATAGAACAATTAATAATGGCAATAAATAACATTCAAACTATTTATCGATTAAGCACTGTGTTAAGTTATTAAGTGTAGAGGAAATAGTTTTGTTGATCATATCGACAATGCTTCTTATCGAATGTGTTATTGTATAACTAAAAGATAATAAATAAGAGATAAGTATTCAACAATACTTTTTGGTGAATGCGATGTTGAATGCAACATTATCAATAACGATGTATGGTGAATGCACTGTTGAATGCAATGTAATCAACAACGTATTGTTAAAAAGCACTGTTGTATGGTTATAAAGACAACGCATTAAAAAAGCATTGTCAAAGACTATTATTCCTAATTCTACACAGTTACGCATACAACCTAAAATAACTTGAATGCATACAAAAACAGAACATAACAACAAAATGAGTATATGAACACCACTGAATTTATATGTTGAACATTAATTACACTGTAATGTTTACATTGAATTGAATTCCCTAAGCTACAATATATGCTAAATTAATTGAATTACATTAATTACATAGACTGTACATTACATTGAATTCCCGAAGCTACAATATGTGCAAAACTAATCTACTATACATTTAGCTATGATTTGTCAACAGAAATAAGTACAAAGTTTAACCATTGTTCTCTAATCTGGTTGACTTCGTCATATGTATATGATTTGCCATCAATCTTGATTGCATTAGTTGGCCATTGCTGAATGATCTCCTTCATGAATTTCAGCACGTAATAGCCACAATCTACCTCGTTTGTTTGGCAAGGGGTCTACAATTAAAATGAAGTAAACATATAAGTATAACATTAGTTGGCCATTACACATATAATTGTTTGAGATGATTTATGCCAATACATTTATACGAGTCCACCTGATTTTGGGATTTGGTATCTTGTCTCTAGCACGATTATAACTTCTCTAAACTCTCACCGCACTAAACAATAAAAAATGTACTTAATTACTAAAAAAAATGAATGTGAAAGTTTAACTAAAAGTTTAAATGAGTAGTCCACCTACCTAGAAAATATCTATTTCATAGCGGGGTAGTTATTCATATCACCATGTACCAATGAGTCAAAGTAGTATATTTCTTCATTGACCCGATTGATGGCAACCAAAATCCAATGATGCTTAACAAAACATATGTACATGGTTAGGAAATGTTAAGCACAACAAAATACTAAAGAAATAAATATAAAAGACAATTAAAAATGTTCACCCGATATTAAAAGGTGCCATAAATAAATCTGCATCTTGTTTATGATGGAGGAGATTATCTGTAATTCGTTCTTTTTTTTCCCAATCTCATTTTTGTCACCCGACACCAAAGCGGTAAGGTGTGAGGATATGAATATCATATTTTCCTTATTTACGTTAATAAAATTTTCATACAAGTACCTAATACATATAACACAAATGTTAGTTAATTATGAATGCAATGTAATCAACAACGTATTGTTAAAAAGCACTGTTGTATGGTTATAAAGACAACGCATTAAAAAAGCATTGTCAAAGACTATTATTCCTAATTCTACACAGTTACGCATACAACCTAAAATAACTTGAATGCATACAAAAACAGAACATAACAACAAAATGAGTATATGAACACCACTGAATTTATATGTTGAACATTAATTACACTGTAATGTTTACATTGAATTGAATTCCCTAAGCTACAATATATGCTAAATTAATTGAATTACATTAATTACATAGACTGAATCATATACATTACATTGAATTCCCTAAGCTACAATCTGTGCAAAACTAAGCTACTATATATTTAGCTATGATTTGTCAACAGAAATAAGTACAAAGTTTAAAGGTGAAAAATCATACCTTAGGAGGAATTACTTGAACAAGGTCTAGTGGCCAAACCACAAAAGTGCCTATAGCCCCTCCATCTGTGAAGATATCCTCTTCGAGAGGAATTGGCAGCAACACATTATCATCATCACTGATTGCAATGTAAATCGAGACTTTCACATGACGGCGTGGGATACGTGCATTATGCAGCATAACATCGCCCGACTTGTGCACTTTCCCAACACCCACTACTCGGCTAGTTGGGGTATTCAGGAAAAGTTTGCAAGAACTGATTCCTTATACATAAGTTAAAACATATAATTAGTTAATGACTAAATTAAAATAAGTTAACTAAATTACCTCGGGAATGAGAATCAGAATATGAATGTTGTAAGGTGCAGGTGTGCCACTCTCATTGACGGTTGAAGGAATAGTGCCAACATTACTAGCTAGTCGTTGCCACTCAGCTTCCTTCGCCTTCATTGATTGATCAAATTCGTTGAACCGTTGCATAAGGCCATCTTGTTGATTTTGAACCTGGCTCATTTGGGTTTTGGTTGCACATTTGGATGGGGTACAAATATCCGCTGGCTAACCCCAAATCCTGCACCTCAGATACAGCTAGGGTGGATAAGTAGTCCTAGTGCCTTGTCAAGTATTATGCGACTATTCGGATAAACCAAGTTTAAAAATATTTTTTAATAAAAAAAATAAAAAAATATATACACCGACTCCAATCTGACTTGTTGGGTGCCTACTATTATGGGAGTGTGGGGTTGAGATAGTGGATTTGTTAGGATTAGATTAGGTTAAATTTTATGTATAAATAGAGTTATTGGAATTAGGTTAGTGTCCTTCTCTTAGTTGGCAAAAAAATATATATTGCATAGAGAAAAGTGCCAAAAAAACTACACAGAGAAAGAGGAGAGAAAAGATAGTGAAAAATGATCCAATACAACCAATCCTACGTTTAGCACTGTGCATCTGAATCCAAAACCGTTGGATTTGCATACTGGTTTGGTTGACCTCCCTTGGACGCACGAGATTGTGACACGCATGCGAGTTCATCCCTCCACGCGTGTACACACGCGTACAAGAGTAGAACCCTTGTCTAGGGATGCTAATTCGGTGTGCTCAAGCGTATCGTCCATGCTGTGCACCTTCGTCTTCTGTCCAGTGGAATAGTGACACGCAGGCGGGTCTACGTGAGTCCAGTGATCGCATCAGTAGCAGAACCATCTCAGTAGGAGGCTTTCACGTGCGGACGAGTGCATCATACCTACGGTGAGCTCGTTGATCAAACAACCAGAAGACGTCCACGTCACCAGCCCAATCTGAAGCCACCTTCAGCCATTTGTGAGGCTACACGTGTCTGGAGGTTCATTGATTCATTCCACGCTAGAACAAAACTTATTTAGGTATATAATTTTAATAATTTCTTATTCTAAAGGCATTGTTATTTCTTTTAAAATGATAAAAAATATATTTTACCAAGGACAATTTATTATTTTTATTATGACAGTAGGATAAAATGCCAAATAATATTTTTTATTAAATAAATATTACTTTTTATTTATTTGTTATGTGTAAATACTATAAATGGTAATAATACCTTAATAAAGCTAATAACTGATTAACCTTTTGATTTTTATTTTGTTTCTATTATTTTATTTTTCAATGGATTTTTTATTTTATTTCTGTAAGTAAAAATAATAAAAATTATATTTTTTTAAAAGAGAAAACATAATATCTAAAATAAAAAATGTCTTTAATAATAGATCATTTGCTTCAAAAAAATGAGTTTATAACACTATCAAATTTTATAACTTTTTTGGGATTAATCAAAGGGTGGAGGGAGGTCGTGTTTATACTTCTTGTCCTCATATCATCTTTGAACGGTCGCGTTACGACACTTCTTTTCATTCGATTAATTCGTAAATTAATAATAAAAAACTCAAAAATTATATTAATAATAAAAAGCCCAAAAAAGATATTATAATAGTTTTCAAACCTTTTTAAAATGGGATGCGGTGCGAACATTAGTTTCTGTTGCTTCACCCTTTTTAAAGAGTTAATTATTTTTACCAACAAACCATTTTAAAATTAGAACTACGTAAGTCTTGATTTCATAAAATGTTCAGGAATACGTAGGAGCAAGTAACATTGTCAGACTTAAAAACAAAAATCAATAATTATTTTAATGTACACAAATTTAATTTGAAATAATTTAAGGATATTTAAATGATACAATTGGCAATGGTACCGTTTAATTACGGGCGGACAAGGTGCTAATACCTTCCTCGATCCGTAATCGACTCTCGAACCTGGATATCACAATCCAAAAACCCAATGTGATTGGGCTTGAAATATTTTTCTACATTTTTAACCATAAAATGTAGTAGCGACTCTAAGAGGTCGCGTAACCGAAAATTGGGGTACGACAGCTGACGGCTCTGCTGGGGATATTTTTTTTTAAAGAGAGTCAGACCTAGTTGTAGCCGATTGTATGATTGAAATACCTTTTTTTCCTTTGTCTATTATTATTAACTATAACAAACAATAGTAATGAAATAATTTTTTTAAAAGTTTTATTTATCGCTTCAATTTTAATATTATAGTATGTGTTCACCATTATTTTTGCAGCTTTGGGGTGGAAATTTATTTTTTTAAAAGTTGCTTCCTCACACACTCACAATAGACTTGAGTTACATGCAAATACGCCCTATACCCGGGATGTTAAAGATTAAGGTTGAGATAAGAGGGACATGTGCTTTACCGGTGTTAGACTTGTCTCCTGGTATTAGCATAATGGACCACCCAAATTGACTTGGTATCGGGAGTTAGACGCTCGAGGGGCTTGACTCCTCTTGTTTCTAACCTGGGATATTGGGACTCCTTTCTTTCGAGATTGAGGGCAATTTGGTGACCTAGAAGTCTAGAGCCTTTACCGAATCTATTTTAATGAGACCTAGTACATTGCCATAAGGTTGTGACTTTTAGTCTATCAAAAACCTTATAAGAATACCATGTATAGGACACTAGAAATGAATTATGTCCACCCTATTCTATATCCATGCATGCATAAAATGAGATTTAGCATTATAAATAATTACAAAATCCTTCATTTTTGCTATTACACTATAATTGCATACCCACAAATGTTAGGTATCAATGGCCTAGGAACACCTAGAAGGGGGAGTTGAATAGATGTAGCGGTTATCAATCACCGCTTATCGCACCAAAACCCAGTTCTGGAAACAACCCTGTTAATCGATTAACAACTGGTGTTAATCGATTAACACACACATCAGACCTAATGAGTAGAACAAGAAAGTGCATAGTTATTTAAAATCAAATGAGCAGAGATAAATCAGATATTTTTAAGCAATATTAACAAGTATATGGCATGGTACAATTATGCAAAATATCAGCTATTAACTCAAATTGAAACAACAAGAAAAGTAAAGAAGATTTAAGGAGAGAACAACGTGCAAATATGGATTTTTATCCTGGTTCATTTGCAGTCCACTGCAAACTACATCTAGGCATCCCCTTATGATCTTGAGAGATTTTCTTCTTCACAATATTGAATATACGTATACTCACATACACCAATTCAATTTACAAAACACATGCCGCTTCTTTCTTGAAATCTAGAACACCTAACCCTTGGTTTGACTCTACCTATCGCCTGAGAAAACCTTTCTCGCAATACAGCCCCAACCAAGATTCTTGTTCTCATGCTTTACCGGTGTTAGACTTGTCTCCTGGTATTAGCATAATGGACCACCCAAATTGACTTGGTATCGGGAGTTAGACGCTCGAGGGGCTTGACTCCTCTTGTTTCTAACCTGGGATATTGGGACTCCTTTCTTTCGAGATTGAGGGCAATTTGGTGACCTAGAAGTCTAGAGCCTTTACCGAATCTATTTTAATGAGACCTAGTACATTGCCATAAGGTTGTGACTTTTAGTCTATCAAAAACCTTATAAGAATACCATGTATAGGACACTAGAAATGAATTATGTCCACCCTATTCTATATCCATGCATGCATAAAATGAGATTTAGCATTATAAATAATTACAAAATCCTTCATTTTTGCTATTACACTATAATTGCATACCCACAAATGTTAGGTATCAATGGCCTAGGAACACCTAGAAGGGGGAGTTGAATAGATGTAGCGGTTATCAATCACCGCTTATCGCACCAAAACCCAGTTCTGGAAACAACCCTGTTAATCGATTAACAACTGGTGTTAATCGATTAACACACACATCAGACCTAATGAGTAGAACAAGAAAGTGCATAGTTATTTAAAATCAAATGAGCAGAGATAAATCAGATATTTTTAAGCAATATTAACAAGTATATGGCATGGTACAATTATGCAAAATATCAGCTATTAACTCAAATTGAAACAACAAGAAAAGTAAAGAAGATTTAAGGAGAGAACAACGTGCAAATATGGATTTTTATCCTGGTTCATTTGCAGTCCACTGCAAACTACATCTAGGCATCCCCTTATGATCTTGAGAGATTTTCTTCTTCACAATATTGAATATACGTATACTCACATACACCAATTCAATTTACAAAACACATGCCGCTTCTTTCTTGAAATCTAGAACACCTAACCCTTGGTTTGACTCTACCTATCGCCTGAGAAAACCTTTCTCGCAATACAGCCCCAACCAAGATTCTTGTTCTCATATCAAGACCTCCTAGTCTTGGTGAAGAATCCCTATCTCTGTGGTGGTAAGACACCAAGAGATCAATCCAACACATACAAAAAACAGATTACAAAAGCAAGGTATTATAAGCACAATAATGCTTGAAATATTACAATAAAAGACCTTAAGATTAACCCACTCACAATTTACTCAAGCCATCATATGCAAGTGAGTTAATCAAAAAAAGTAATCAATATATCTCTCTAATAATCTTTATAAATAATGCATGAACATGTGAGCAAGATAAGGATGAGACTAAGCATATGAAAATCAGTATGCAAATCAAAGAATCAATATGGCATGTTAATCTCCTTCCTCACACATGCAACTCTCTTGCAAAAACAGAATGCAAAAACGAAATATACTTTCTAAATAAATCCTATACAATGGAATGCACTGCTACATTTTTCTGGAAGTTGCCTCAACTCATACTAGGCAGTTTTGACAGTTGAATTCGTTGCAATCAATTAAGCAGTTAAAACAAAAATCAGTTATAACACAAAACAAACCTATTAATCGATTAATGTAACCCATTAATCGATTAACCAGTGCAACAAAATTGAAACAGAAACCAGCTGTAACAGAAACACTGATATAATAGAAAAACAGTTGAGTTAATCGATTAAATTACCACGTTAATCGATTAACCAACATATTAAAACTCGTGGTTTAAAAGGTAAACTACTCATATGTTATGCTTAACTTCTATACATGTTTTAGCAATTATATTATGCCTAATATGCACATATAACATGTATGATTACTGCATGAACATACAATTAACTAGATGATATGTCACATGAATGTGATATGACAATTAAAATGACTTGAGAGACTTGCACCTAGGTTCACCTCACCTATACTCACATATTATGGCACACATCTTAGACTACTTAGAATAATGACTTTATTTATATCCTAGTCTAGATATGACCAATGAGCTCTATGCATGTTGATTGTTGAGTCATCTTAAAGCTTTAATAAAACCTTGTCTTCATCAAAATATAGGCAAAGCATTGCTACTACTATCCTTGACACTTTGCACTTTCAATCTCCCCCTTTTTGATGATGACAAATACCACATCAAAATAGTTTCAAACGTTTGATGAATTAGCTTGACGATGAGTTTTCATAATGGTTTTTAGTGGTTTTTATTCAAAGTTGAAGTGCCTTTGCTCCCTCTTAGGTAAGCAATTATATACAACAAGTATATCACGTAAGCTATATACAACAACCTGCAGAAGCTATTACAACCTGCAAATACATTTAACAAAACAAGCAACCTTTCTCCCCCTTTGACATTATCAAAAAGATACAAGTATTCAATTCTAGTCAAAAGTCAGAAGAGTTATTAGAGTTATGACAAACTGTAATTAATCAATTAATTTTGGGGGATTAATCAATCAACCAACTGTAAGAAACTTGAACAAATGCACATTTATGGAGTATTTAATTGATTAACTGCAGAATTTAATCGATTAAATGGACAACAAACATCAAAAGAACAAATTTAATGGCATGAAAGGGTATGTTTCCATCCTTATATCTAAAGTTCGCATAATATTCCCTAACTAGAGCAGGGTAGATATTACCTTTCAATTCCAAGAAGGGGACAACCCCTTGTGCTTCTGAACCATGCGGAAAGTCAAAGTTCTGTTTCGCTAACCAAGTCGGAATTTCAAACCTTATGTATGTGGGTTTCCTCCCCTGAAATTTGAGCAACCGAGTTTCTTGCAGAATCATCAAATAATACGGGTCCCCACGGTCCTGCCTTGCCTGTTGATATGGCATAAATTTTTGAACACACGGTGGACGTAGAGCGGTTGTCTTTACTCTTTTAGCACGTCCTCTCTCCATTGATATTGAAACTGAACCGTGATGAAGGTTTAATGGAGGGATTTAGGGAAACCTAAGGTAGGTTTGTCAATTTGGGGAAAATGAATTTATTGGAAATTGGAGATGGAGAAGCTAGTTTATGGAGTGGAAATGGAGTGAAGTGATTCGATTTGGGCTAGGTTAGAGCTTAGGGATGATGTTGGACTTGTTCTTCTGAGATTTGAGAGAAAATGGGATGACTGGGGTTTTGAAAAATACCCAGAAACGCTTCTGTTTCTGATATACTGATGCCGTTAATCGATTAACAACTTGACTTAATTGATTAACCGGAGTTAAAAATACAAGGTTTTAAAAAATTCACTCAGGTAATCGATTAACTAATGGTTTTAATCGATTAAATGCATCAGATACAACGTTTTGGATATTTTTAAAAGCACACAAGGATTTCAAACTTTTTACTAATTCATTTTTAAACAATCACATATATACATAAAGCTTTTATACACAGAATCATGGATCATGCAAGGAATATTTAGCATTCAACATGTTTTCA
>NW_017719345.1:0-6336 GCF_001865875.1 Lupinus angustifolius
ACATAAGCTCAATCAAGATATTTTTCATCAAGGATTCCTAGTTCTCTTCGAAGAACATAGAAAGTATCTCGTGAGAGGGGCTTGGTGAAAATATTCGCTAATTGCTTAGATGTTTCAACAAATTCTAACACACAATCACCTTTTTGAACATGATCACGCAAAAAAATGATGCCTTATTTCAATATGCTTGGTTCTTGAATGCAAGACATGATTCTTGGAATGGTTAATGGCACTTGTGTTATCACACTTAATAGGGATCTTTTCTAATATGAACCCAAAGTCCTTAAGTTGCTGCTTCATCCAAAGGATTTGAGTGCAACACACGTCAGTAGCAATGTATTCTGCTTTAGCGGTGGACAAAGCAACACATGCTTGCTTTTTAATATAACATGCCACTAAGGAACTGCCTAATAGGTGCAAGTCCCACTAGTGCTTTTTCGATCCAACTTACACCTAGCAAAGTCAGAATCAGAGTAACCTACCAAGGATAAAGAGACATCCCTAGAATATCTCATGATACATTTTGCAGCAATATAACGTGATTCTTTTGGAAAATCTTGAAATCTAGCATACATATAAACGCTAAACATAATATCGAGGTGACTAGCAGTTAAATATAATAAGGAGCCGATAATCCCACGATATTTAGTTACCTCAATCGCTTTTCCCTTTTCATCTTTATCAAGATAACATGCAAACCAATATGTGTAGATGCATCTTTACATTGCTCCATGTCAAACTTCTTTAGTAATTCTTTGCATTGCTTCGATTGATGAATGAAGATGCCACTTTCCATTTGTTTAATTTCAAGCCCGGGGAAGAAGGTCAGCTCACTCATCATCGACATCTCAAACTCGCCCTGCATCAACTCAGAAAATTCCTTACAAAGGATGTCATTAGTAGATCTGAAGATAATATCATCAACATATATATGAACAAGTAAAACATGATTATCTAATCTATGGATAAAGAGAGTGGTGTCGACCAAGCCTCTTTCGAACCCTTTTTCTAGTAGGAACGAACTCAATCTATCATATCAGGCTCCAGGAGCCCGTGTTAGGCCAGAAAGGGCCTTCTTGAGTTTATACACATGGTTCGAGTATTTTAAGTTTTCAAACCCTAGTGGTTGGTCTACATACACCTCCTCTTGAATATAGCCATTTAAAAATGTGCTCTTAACATCCATTTGGTAGAGCATAAAATTCAGGATCGATGCAAAGGACAAGAGCATCCTAATGGCCTCAAGTCTAGCTATAGGAGCGTAGGTCTCATCATAGTCGATGCCCTCCTCCTGGTTGTAGCCTTTGGCCACTAAGCGAGCCTTATTTCTAATTATCAAGCCAGATTCATCTAGCTTGTTATGAAAGACCGATCTGGTGCCAATTACAGGATGTTCTTTTGGTTTGGGGACCAAGTCCCACACATTATTGCGCTCAAACTGGTTTAGCTCTTCTTGCATAGCTATACCCCAATGAACATCCTCGATGGCTTCATTGATAGTCTTTGGCTCTATTTGAGATACGAATGCAAAAAAATTATAGAAATTACGTAAAGAACTACGAGTTACCACCCCCGTAGATATGTCACCTAACACCTTATCGAGTGGATGATCCTTTTTGGTTTTCCATGCAATAGGCATGTCCTGATATTCTTCTTCTACTATTTGCTTAGCATCTTCTTGTTGGATTTGGTTCATGTCCTTTGATTAAACTTCTTCTAGTGTACTTGAAATGTCATCAGAAAAGACATTTATCTTCTCTTTTGGAGAAGATTCATCAAAGTGAACATGAATAGATTATTCTACTTGCATGGTATATTTATTAAACATACGAAAAGCCTTACTATATAATGAATATCCTAAGAATATGCCCTCATCAACCTTCAAGTCAAATTTTCCTGAAGATCTTTTTCCATGATTTAAAATAAAACATTTGCACCCGAATGCATGAAGATGAGCAATATTCAGTTTTCGACCTATAATAATTTCATAAGGTATTTTCGAAAAAGTAGGTCTAAGTAGTATTCGATTCATTACATAACAGGCAGTGTGAACTGCATCAGCCCAAAAATATTTTGGGGCCTTGCTCTCATTTAGCATGGTCCTCGCGAGTTCCTCTAGAACTCTATTTTTCCTCTCAACAACTCCATTTTTTTGAGGGGTACGGGGAGCTGAGAACTGATGCATGATGCCATGCTTATTACAAAACTTATTAAATTTATGATTTTCAAATTCTCCGACATGGTCGGATCGTATGTAAATGATTTTCAGGTTAGACTGGTTTTGAATTTGTTTGTCTAGACATTTAAAAGATTTATATGCATCGCTCTTTGATGCTAAAAACAAAGTCCATGTGAATCTAGAAAAATCATCAACAATTACCAAAGCGTAATAACTTCCACCGAAACTCATAATTTGCGATGGTCCAAATAAGTCTATATGGAGAAGCTCCAAAGGTCTAGTAGTGGATATCACATTCTTTTTATTAAAGGAATTCTTTACGTGTTTTCATTTTTGACACATGTCACAAGAATCCTGAGTTTTATAATCGAATTTTGGCAGACCGATAACAAATTATTTTTAGATAATTTTTCTAAATGCTTCACATGAATGTGAGCGACTCGTCTATGCCAAAGCCAGATTTCATCTTCTTTTGAAATAAAACATTTTGAAAATAAGGATTTTTGAAAACAAGGAAGTGGCATCTTCGAGATTAACCATATAAATATTATTTACACGATATCCGACAAACTTTATATTATTAGATAATACGTCACGAATTATACAACAATCAGAATCAAATGACACACGATTACCTCTGTCGCATAGTTGGCTGATGCTCAATAGATTATGTTCCAAACCTTCTACGTATAGAACATTCTCGATTATAGCATGAGTTGAGTCACCAATCTTTCCGGTGCCTAAGATTCTTCCTTTGTTGTTGTTTCTATAAGTGACGAAACATTTTTCTTTTAATGACAAGTCTAGGAATTTTGACTTGTCTCCAATCGTATGTCTCGAACATCCGCTATCAAGATACGAAAGTAGACATACCTGCAAAATAGATCACCTGCTAGTTTCAGGTAGCCAAATTATGTTGGGTCCTTTTCTGTTAGTAACCAGGGAGTTAATTCCCTTTCTTACCCAAGCGTAAACACATTGGGTATCCTATACTTCCTGATGTAGCAGAAATGAGAGGTGTGGCCATGTGTGCAACAATTAAAACATGTAGGAACTCTACTTTTCTTATTAGACTTTTTATTTGGACGAGTTAGAGGTCTCCTATATGGTCTCCTAATCCAGTGTGGTTACCAATGTTTCTCGTTGTACTAAGCAAGGTATCTAATTGGTGTTGACTATTTGTAAGTTTTGTGAGTTTTTCATTTAGTTTGAAATTTTCATTTTTCAAGTCCTCGCAAGACTCACAAGTAGTTGTTTGACATAAATTATTTTTAGAGCATTCGCATGTAGTACAAGAAAACTTTAGATCTAAAGTTTCATTTTCAAATTTTAGCTCATCTAATTCTTTTTGTAGTTGAATTATTTTCTGATCATTTAGCAAAATTATTCTTTTTCTATCAACACTAATTTTTGCTAATTTCTTAAGCTCTTCATGCATATCAACATAAGCATCATATAAAACATCCTATGAGGGAGAATCATCAGAAGAGGATGATGTATCAGAATATACCTCATTTGTAGCATCATTACTACATGATCTCCAAGCCTCATCTGTTATGGTCATTAGGCACAGCTTGGCGGTGTCCTCTTCATCCGAGGTGCTTGATGTTGTTTCTTCCTCCGGTACATCCCAAACAATGTATGCCTTTTTCGATTTGAAGTCCCGGGGAGTGCTCTTCTCTGAATCAACTTTCGTCAAGTAAGTGTGACACTGAAACTTCAAGTGACCCGACTTACCACGTTCTTGCCTTTCTTTGTTGATTCTCACGCCTCTTTCTTCTGAAATCGCTTAAATCCTCCTTTCTTCTTTAGAAAATTTCCAAATTTTCACACGAGAAGCTTTAGCGTTTCTTCATCAATGTCTGAGTCAGATTCGTCATTGTCCATCTCTTCAGTGGGTTGTGATGTTGTAGCTTTAAGAGATATTCCTTTCTTTTTCCGATCAGACTCCTCATGCATGGTCAGAAGCGCAAGCTCCATCTCATGCTCTTGAAGCTTTCCGAACAATGTTGCCAAAGGCATGGAATCTAGATTCTTGGACTCTATGATTGTCATCACTTTAGGTTGCCATCTCCTATCAAGACAACGTACAACTTTATTAGTGAGTTCTCCTATGGTAATTTTTTTTTAATCTAGAGTAATAAGATGATTAATAATGTGAGTGAATCGCTTTTGCATGTCACTAAATGAGTCACTCGGTAACATACGAAATAATTTATATTCATGTGTCAGCACATTCAGCCTGGCGCGCTTGACCTCGCTAGTGCTTCGTGAGTCACTTGTAAAGTGTCCCATATTTCCTTGGCACTTTGACATTGAGACACCCGAAAGAATTCATCGTAGGATAGGGCCGAGGTAATTATATTTTTAGCGCGACGGTTGGACTGAACCTTCTTGTGCTCCTCATCTGTCCATAAGCTTTTGGGCTTTTCCTTCGATTCGCCATCCACTGAGTACGGATTCCCAAATGTCCGAATCAATAGCCTCTATAAAGATCTTCATTCGGACTTTCCATTAGGCGTATCCCTCACCACTGTATACGGGAGGGCATTAATGGATGCGCCATCACCGCGAAAGGGGCTGGTGGAACCCATTTAAATTTCTTAAGGATCATGCGGATACGATTGAGCTAGAACGTCGTACTAGCTGTGATATCAGTTGTTAGGTATCAGTGGCCTAGGAACACCTAGAAGGGGGGGGGGAGGTTGAATAGGCGTAGCGATTATCAATCATCGCTTATCGCACCAAAAACCAGTTCTGGAAACAGCCCAGTTAATCGATTAACAAGTGGTCTTAATCGACTAACACACACACAAAACAAAATGATTAGAGCAGCAAATTGCACAGTTATTTAAAATCAAATGAGCAGAGATAAAGCAGATATTTTTAAGCAATATTAACAACTATATTTCAGGGTTCAATTATGAAAAATATCAGCTATTAACTCGAATTGAAACAACAAGAAAAGTAAAGAAGATTTAAGGAGAGAACAACGTGCAAATATGGATTTTATCCTGGTTCGTTTGCGGTCCACTGCAAACTACATCCATGCCTCCCCTTCTGATCTTGGGTGATTTTCTTCTTCACTATATTGAATATACGTATTCTCACATACACCAATTCAATTTACAAAACACATGACGCTTCTTTCTTGAAATCTAGAACACCTAACCCTTGGTTTGACTCTACCTATCGCCTGAGAAAACCTTTCTCGCGATACAGCCCAACCAAGATTCTTATTCTCAAATCAAGACCTCCTAGTCTTAGTGAAGAATCCATATCTCTATGGTGGTAAGACACCAAGAGATCAATCCAATACACACAAAAAACAGATTACAAAAGCAAGGTATTATAAGCAGAATAATGCTTGAAATATTACAATAAAAGACCTTAAGACTAACCCACTCACAATTCACTCAAGCCATCACATGCATGTGAATTAATCAAAAACAGTAATCAGTATATCTCTCTAAGAATATTTACAAATAATACATGAACATGTGAGCAAGATAAGGATGAGACTAAACATATGAAAAACCATAAAGGCAAAACAAAGAATCAATAAGGCATGTTAATCTCTCTTCCTCACACATCCAACTCTCTTGCAAAAACAGAATGCAAAAACAAAATATGCTCTCTAAATCAATCCTATACAATGGAATGGAATGCTACATTTTCTGGAAGTTGCCTCAACTTATACGAGGCAGTTTTGACAGTTGAATTCGTTGCAATCAATTAAGCAGTTAAAACAAAAATCAGTTATAACATAAAACAAACCTCTTAATCGATTAAGGTAACTCGTTAATTGATTAACCAGTGAAACAAAATTGAAATAGAAACCAGCTGTAACAGAAACACTGATATAACAAAAAAAAAGTTGAGTTAATCAATTAAGTCACCACGTTAATCGATTAACCAGCATATTAAAACACGTGGTTCAAAAGTAAACTACTCATATGTTATGCTTAACTTCTATACATGTTTTTGCAATTATATTATACCTAATATGCACATATAACATGTATGATTAATGCATGAACATACAATTAACTAAATGATATGTCTCATGGATGTGATATGACTATTAAAATGGCTTGAGAGACTTGCACCTAGGTTCACCTCACCTATACTCACTTATTATGGCACACATCCCAAAT
>NW_017719346.1:0-18806 GCF_001865875.1 Lupinus angustifolius
TGGATAATGTGTTTGTAAATTACATTGATTCGATTATAGTGAAGGAAATCTCCCAAGTCAGCCGAGAGGCCTGGATGTAGTTTGTAGTGGACAGCAAACGAACCAGGATAAAAATTCGCGTTGCAGGATTTGTTTTCTCTCTCTCTCTTTACTGTTTTCAATCGATTAATTGGTATATTGAATTCAATTGATATATTCTGTTCTTATGCTATACTGGATGTTGCTCTGATACAAAATATGTAAGCTCTGTATTCGTTCTATTATCGGTTAACTGTTCTGCAATTAACGTTTTCTGTAATAGCTTACTGTTTTCTGTTTAATCGATTAAAAATGTTTCGTTAATCGATTATTCTGTTTTTGTTAATCGATTAAGATTGTTCTGTTAATCGATTATCTTCATACTTTAATCGATTAATTAGGGGTGATTCAGCATAAATTGTTGAGTTTCGAAAAGCGGGTGTTCTAACTGCGACACCTATTCAACCCCCTTTCTAGGTGTATTGTAACCACTGATACCTAACAGTTCCTATTGATGCTTGTTCTTTAGATGCTATGGGGGGCATGGCAAAATATTGGAATACATCTCTGCATAATCCTAGTCTAGATATGACCAATGAGCTCTAGGCATGTTGATTGTCGAGTCATCTTAAAGCTTTAATAAAACCTTGTCTTCATCAAAACATAAGCAAAGCATTGCTAGTGCTATCCTTGACACTTTGCACTTTCAACAAAGGGGTTCCATACCCTAGGGTAGTTTTTTTCTTAAAAAAAAAACATAAATTTTGTAAAATGCTTCTCCAACAATTGAAGAGTATGACATTCTTCTGGACATCCCGCTAGAAAGTCGACTTTAGGTATATTTGTTCACTCACACACAAAATGTTACTGAAGGTCTCATTGAAGAATTGATAGGCGCCCTCACTCCCAATGATGGGCCCCAAGCCCGAGGGTAAGTTTTGTCCGCCTTTTGAGAAAAAACTCAGACTAAGCCTTGACAATATAATAAATATCTATTCTGACATGGTATTTAGTTTATATTGTAATGGACTACATTATTCCAAGTTTATTGTGATCCAAACACAGCCTATAGAGACTCGTGCAGTTACCTATGTCAGGTGGTATGAAACCTGATAAATCATTGGAAAGAAGTAGAACTTTAGTTAGATTCCTCAACCCAAATAGTTTTTTGGGTATAGGACCAGTCAAGCTGTTGTAGGAGAGATCAAGTGCCTGAAGTTCTTCGCACTCTAAAAGACTATCAGGGATTTTTCCTGTTATAATGTTCTTCTAGGCAAAGAACAGATTCAAGCTTATCATGTTTCCAATAAAATCCGGAATCTCGTTTGTTAGAGCATTATTGTCAAGTTCCAGTTCAGTCAGAGAAGTACACTTTTTAAGTTCACGAGATAGCTGTCATGCCCCGATTTTCGGTTACGCAACAGTTGGCGACTCTGCTAGGAATATTTTTTTTTAAAGAGAGTCAGGCTCATTTGTATGATTTAAATACTTTTTTCCTTTGTCTATTATTATTAACTATAAAAAACAATAGTAACGAAATAATTATTGTTACAAGTTTTATTTATCGCTTCAATTTTAATATTATTGTATGTGGTCACCATTTGTTTTCCAGCTTTGGGGTGAAAGTTTATTTTTTTAAATGTCTTTTCCTCACACACTCATGGTATACTTGAGTTACACGCGCATTTTCCCTATACCCGGGTTGTTAGAGATTAAGGTTGAGATAAGAGGGACATGTGCTTTACCGGTGTTAGACTTATCTCGTGGTATTAGCATAATGGACCACCCAAATTGTCTTGATATCACGATTTAGACGCTGGAGGGGCTTGAATCCTCTTGTTTCTAACTTGGGATTGGGGGCAATTTGGTGACCTAGAAGTCTAGAGTCTTTACCGAATCTATTTTAATGAGACCTAGTACCTTGCCATAAGGTTGTGACTTTTAGTCTATCGAAAACCCTATAAGAATACAATGTATAGGACACTAGAAGCAAATTATGTCTACCCCATTCTACATCCATACATGCATAAAATGAAATTTAACATTCTAAATAATTACGAAATCCTTCATTTTTGCTATTAAACTATAATTGCATACGTACAAAAGGGTTCCATACCCTAGGATAGTTTTTTTCCTTTTTTTAAAAAAAAGGATTAACATAATATTTGTAAAACTTTGGGGTTACCCCCAAAATATGATCCTTACTCTCAATGATGGGCACCAAGCCCAAGGGTAAGTTTTGTCCACCTTTTGAAAAAAAACTTAGACTAAACCTTGACAATATAATAAATTTCTATTCTAACATGGTATTTAGTTTATATTGTAATGGACTACATTATCCTACAAGACAGGGTCAACCATCCTAAAATGGTATTTACACTACTTAATATCATAAAATAATTATTACATATATCATTGCATTAATCATATCATAAATTTTTATATTGAATTAATCATTACATATATCATTGCATTAATCATAAATCATTAAATATTCATTCATCATTTTGGTTATATAAACAATTTTAATCATATTTAATAAACATGCACCTTTTCAGCTGAAGGTTTTTTCGCTATAGCAAGACATGGATTCTATTTCTAAAACTGTGGGTTCTAACAACACTCTCTCAGTAAAAAAAAGTGAAGTTCGAATTGCAGACTTTTGATGTAAGCCATTTGGTGGAGCTCCTCGCCAAAGTCCCTAAAGATATCATGAGTCAGTTTGCAAAGGAGTATGGTAAATTGGAAGATTTCCTTCTCCTTCCTATTGATGCTTGTGCTTTAGATGCTATGGGGGCCATGCCAAAATATTGGAATACATCCCTGCGAATTTTAGAGTTTCCAAATGTAGATGCTTCTCCAACAATTGAAGAGTATGACATTCTTCTGGACATCCCGCTAGAAAGTCGACTTTAGGTATATTTGTTCACTCACACACAAAATGTTACTGAAGGTCTCATTGAAGAATTGATAGGCGCCCGTCCAGCTGCATCTCAAATCATCAAGCAAGGGCCTTGTTATGGATTGAAGTGGAGTTTTTTGAAAAAACATCTTGATCAAGTGGTGGAGAAAGAAAATTGGAATTTGTTCAAACCAGCTTTTGCATTAGCAATCTATGGCAGACTCATTTTCCCTTCTGTCAGTGATATGGTGGACCAATGTGCAATTGATGTCATGGTAACTTTCAAAAAGTTCGGAGTCAACCCATTTCCTGCTGTTCTAGCGGACACTCTTCTCGCCCTCTACCCTAAAAAGGGATTTACACTACTTAATATCATAAAATAATTATTACATATATCATTGCATTAATTATATCATAAATTTTTATATTGAATTAATCATTACATATATCATTGCATTAATCATAAATCATTAAAGATTCATTCATCATTTTGGTTATATAAACAATTTTAATAAACATGCACCTTTTCAACTAAAGGTTTTTCGGTATAATAAGACATGAAGGCTATTTCTAAAACTGTGGGTTCTAACAATCCTCTCTCAGCAAAAAAAAAGTGAAGTTCGAATTGCCGTCTTTTGATGTAAGCCATTTGGTGGAGCTCACTCTTCATCGATTCAGAAACACCAAGCTCCAACCTATGCAACTATCCGACTGGGAGGCACTGTTCAAGGATGTCACCCCTAGAAATTTTAGGACTAAATGGACTATGTATGATAAGCAGGATGAAGTCATGTACTCATGTGGAAGCTATCCTAATATGGTGCTCATGGGACCTCGGGGATGCATTACTTTCACCCCGACTTTGGTACTTGGACAAATGAAATGGGGTATGATGCTAGTTCCTCAGGAGCAATTGTAGGGATTCATGGTCTGGTACAAGGACAGGGAAACTACCAAACAAACCCTGGATACAATAAGGAATGCATTAAAGAACATTCACATCTATGGAAAAAATGATTTAGGAGAGCATCAAGCTTTCTACACTGAAGAATACAAGTTGTTGCGCAGTGAGAGGAGGAATATAAAAGTTATCTCATCAATGTCTCCACCCTATGAACCAGCTGGCTCCTCATAAAATGAGTTGTTAAAGAGTTAGCTCAAAATCTCAGATGCCAAACTAGAGGAAGCCTGATGCAAAATTGAGAAGTGTGAGCTAACCATAGAGAAGCTCAATAAGACCATGGTGGCATTAAGAAAGGAAGAAGCTAGTCTGAAAAGGGATTATGCTCAGATGTGTCCTCAATCTGACAAGTAAGTCTGATCAAGTCTGTACATGAAAAATATGTCCAACTAGTTGATTTCAGTAGATAGATGAAAGCTCAAAATCGTGTTATCAATGCTACACAAGCCGATAAAAGAGTTTTGGAGGAAAAGTGTGAATAATTGCAAGCAACCTTCCATCAAAGTCAACAAAATGAGAATGAGGCATAGGCACATTTAAAAGATTATCAGTTTAAATTTGATGAGACAATGAAGAAGGAAGACCAGCTCAAGGCAATATTGGAAGGTACACAGAAAATTCACCATGAGTCCATAACATCTGCAAGTCATAGAGAAGATCATCTTTCGAGGCAACTTTGGGAACTCCATAGAGCATATGCTGAAGAGGCAACCAAACAAGAAGCATGGTCAGAAAATTGGGAAAGAGTACTCCATGAAAGCCAAGAAGAAAAATATCAAAAGAAAAATAGATGTAGAAATATGGTTGATGGCCTTGGGAACTAACTTCCCTGATGTAAAAAATGCATTTGAGATGTGCTTGGTACCAGATGTAGTATTTCCCTAAAATTTATAACTCCTGAGTTCGAGAAGTACGACGGTACTTCTTGCCCGAAAAGTAATCTGAATATGTATGCTAGGACGATTACAGCTCATCACGGAAATGACAAACTGTTGATTCACTGCTTCCAAGACAATCTGACAGGAGCATCAATGGGCTGATACATCCGCTTGGAGAAGGCTCAGATTAAAACGTTCATTTATTTATCCAATGCCTTCATGAAGTAGTTTAAGTGCAATGAGGATGCTGCTCCTGACAGGGCCCAGCTTCAGAGCATGGCCAAGAAACCAAAAGAAAGCTTTAAGGGGTATACCCAACACTGGAGAGCTTTGGTGTCACAAGTCATTCCCAGATGGGAGGAGGAAGAACAATTGTCTATCTTCGTGGATACTTTGAAGGAGCCCTATTATGATTACTTGGTGGGAAGCGTTGCATCGAGCTTCAATGCACTCATTAAGGTGGGGGAGAAAATAGAAGGACGCATAAGGAGCGGAAAGTTGGCAGTAGATCAGTCCAAATCAGGCATGTGCAAGAAGCCTAACTTTATGAAGAAGAAGGAGGGAGAAGCACTCACGGTGTTCACTAAGCCGAAGGGATACAAAGCCCAAAACCCTAAATACCAGGCCTCGTACATTGCGACACCTTCCGCACAAGCTACAATAACAACCGCCAAAATTATAACCACACACAATCCTACCAATCTCGCCAAAACCAGAGCCAAACACAAGCCTACCAAAATCAAATCCAAAATCACAATCCCGAAAGAAGAGGCACACAATTTGACCCAATCCCAATACCCTATGTTGAGCTATACTCTCATCTTCTAAGGGAGAGAATGATAAGCCCTATAATAGGAACAGTACCTGAATCACACGGAGCTTGGTTTAACCCAAATGTTACTTGCGAGTACCACTCTAAGGTCATTGGCTATTCCATTGAACATTGTTGAGCTCTAAAGCATAAGGTGCAAAGCCTGATCAATGCAAAACAACTACATTTCAAGCCCATCGTGCCAGATGTAGATATGAATCCATTATCTAATCATGGTCATCAAGGTGCGAATGTTGTAGAGGAGGATCAGGGTAGCACATTCGTTTGGGAGGCGGATGAGGTGAAAAAGCCCATGAAGGTAATTTTTCAGGAAATATGCAAACATGGAATGGTGGAAAGGCTGGTGGAAGATGAAGATTCAGCTAGTTGTGAGCTGCATGGCGAAGTGGGTCACACCCTAGAAGAGTGTCCAAAATTTAAGCTCTTACTGCAGAAGATGTTGGATATGAAATTGATTACAATAGAGAGGGGAGCCTCGCATCAAACTTTTAATGCTACTACAAGAAGTAAGGAAGACATGAGAAGGACCATAAGGCCATCAATTACTTGATATGAACCTGTACTGAACATTCCGGATAATGCTCAGTTACACCCACAAATAACTCAATGGGTGCTAGTCATAAGTAGGATGGAGCTTGTTCTGAGGCCTGCAGCAGAAGAGAGACCACAACCTTTCCCTTAAAAAACAGATAAAGCGGTACCATGGATCTATAGTGGAGAGAATTCAGAGACAACTGAGCAACAAATAGAAGTCACCAATGTTGTTGGGGACAATCGAATAACCAGAAGTGGACGTGTCTATGTTCTCTCAGATGCTGAAAAGGCTTTAGCCAAGGATAAAGGAAAAGGGAAAGTATGTATCCCAGTGGAAGATGAATTGGAGGCCAATCTGAATGACCTATTGCATAAGCATGGAGATAAAGGGGAAGTATCCGATGAGGAAGCTTGTTAATTTCTGAAATTCATAAAGCAAAGTGAGTATAGGGTCGTAGATCAACTAAACCGCACTCCTGCCAGGATATCCAATTTGTCTCTGCTAATGAGTTCTGAACCCCACAGAAAAGTGCTGATGGAGATACTGAACCATGCACATGTCAGCCATGACATAACCACTGGCAAGCTTAGTGGTATCATTAACAACATTGTGGATGATAATTAGATTTCTTTTAGTGATTAGGAAATACCTTCTGAAGGAATGGGACACACTAGCCCCCTGCACATCTCTATAATGTATCATAATTGCTTGATTGGTAAGGTTCTTATCGATAATGGCTCGTCCCTCAATGTCACGTCAAAAATGACGTTATCCAGACTTCTAGTCGACGCATCGTATATAAGACCAAGCTCTATGGTAGTTGCCCATAAAAATAGGACCCTGCACATTCCATATAGTATTCCATATTATGGATATTAATCCTAGTTACAGCTGTTTCTTGGGAAGGCCATGTATCCATGCTTCAGGGGTTGTACCTTCTACATTGCACCAGTGAGTTAAGTTTATTGTGGATGGAAACCTCCTTATGGTTATGGGAGAAGAAGACATGTTGGTATCAAAATCTCTTGACACTCCGTACATCGAAGCAGTAGAGGAAGCTATTGGAACATCCTTCCAAGCACTAGAGATTGCCAATGCCTCATTTGTAGGAGGAGGGACACCCACACTACGTCCCCAACCTTCGGAGGCATCGCTGATGATGGCAAAAGTAATTCTGCAGAAGGGCTATCAACCAGGGAAATGGCTTGGGAAGTATGGCCAAGGAAGAAAAAGCCTAGTCATGTTATGACACACCAAAGATCGGTACGACTTGGGATATAGACCCACTCAGGCAGATAGGGAGAGAACTGCTGAAGAGAAAAGGAAAGGAAGGATGGTGCGCTTGGGGCAGTGGGAGTATGAAGCTGGTAGGATATCCATCCCCCACATTAGCAGGAACTTTGTTAGTGTAGGCTTGGAACCAACAATGATTACTGTTGTAAGAAACGGTGATTCAGGAGATGAGGCAGACTATGTTGTTTAGTGCCCTCCAGGCACCACTCTCAGCAACTGGATAGAGGAAGGCGCATCTCCACAAGTGTTTTTAGAAACAATGTAATAAGATGCTAGAACCCCTTAGCCATGTCTAAAGCTATTGGGTTTAGTTTCTTTCTTTTTGAATAAGGACAATTTGTTTATGTTTCATTGGATAGTACAAGTTTCTTGAATTCAATCAAATGCATTTCTTTCTTCATATTTTGTGTCCCATTTTTATATTTTTATACTTGCACACACAAACAAAAAACAACAACAAGCAAAACTATGAAAAACCCATAAATAAAAAAAACTAATCATAGCATCAACATAATGCACATCCAACATTAACCCCAGACACAATAATCATGTTATAAGCCACACGTTCAATCATGATCATCCGATTAATCAGCTTGACGAAGGATATAGTGATGAGGAATATGAGGCATCACATGAGTTATTGAGGATGGTTGAGCAAGAGTCCAAAGAAATTAAGCCTCATGAAGAGCCCACTGAGTTAGTAAATTTGGGGACAGAAGACGACAAGAAAGAAGTGAAGGTAGGTACATTGATGAATAAGGGAGAGCACAAAAAGATAATTAAGCTTTTGTACAAGTTCAAAGATGTGTTTGCATGGTCGTATGTCGATATGACGGGTCTGGATAGAAACATAATGGAACACAATTTTCCATTGAACCCAGATTCACGTCCGATCAAGCAGAAGCTATGGAGGACAAAACCAGAAATATCCTTAAGGGTGAAAGAGGAGGTAGAGAAATGGCTGGACGTTGGGATCGTGACCGTCTCTACATATCCAGGATGGGTGGCTAATGTTGTAGCTGTACCAAAGAAGGGAGGCAAACTTAGGATCTGCATTGATTATCGAGATTTGAACAAAGCAAGCCCAAAGGATGATTTCCCAGTACCTCATATAGATGTCTTGGTCGAAAGCACTGTAGACGATGCCCTTTTCTCCTTCATGGATGGGTATTCTGGTTATCATCAGATCAAGATGGCCTCTGAAGATGTGGATAAAATCACTTTCATCACCCAATGGGGAACCTTTTGTTATCTAGTCATGCCTTTTGGTTTAAAGAATGCTATGGCCACATACTAGAGAGCCATGTTAGCTCTTTTCCATGACATGATGCATAAGGAGGTGGAGATCTATGTTGATAACTTCATATGCAAATCCAAATCAGAGGGGGAGCATGGGGAGAACCGAAGTAAATTATTTGAATGACTCAGAAAGTATAGCATCAAGCTAAATCCCACAAAATGTAGCTTCGGGGTTAAATTAGGACGAGTCCTCAATTTCATTGTCAACCATAAAGGAATTGAAGTAGAACCCGAGAAAGTCAAAGCAATCATAGAAATGCCAACACCCCGAACCGAGGAGGAAGTAAGAGGTTTCTTAGGGCGTTTGAACTACATATTCAGGTTCATCTCTCTACTAAGAGCTACATGTGAGCCGATCTTCAAACTATTAAGAAAAAGTTAGGCACTTAGATGGAATGACGATTGCCAGAAAGCCTTTGAAAGCATAAAGCAGTATCTGGCCAATCCCCCAATATTGATGCCTCTAGTACTTGGTCGACCTCTTCTCATTTACCTAACCGCACTGGGTGACTCTATGGGATGTGTCTTAGCCCAACATGACGAATTAGGCAGAAAAGTGCAAGCCATATACTATCTAAGCAAGAAATTTACCGAGTGCGAGACAAGGTACTCATTGCTAGAACGTACCTGTTGTGCTCTTGCATGGGCATCCCATCGTTTGAGACAGTACATGTTGAGTCATACCACTTGGTTGATTTCAAAGATGGATCATGTGAAGTATATCTTTGAGAAACCAATATTGACAAGGAGAATCGGTCGGTGGCAGGTCTTATTGTCAGAATATGATATAGTGTATGTGACACGAAAAGAAATCAAAGGTAGTGCCCTTGCAGATTATCTTGCCAGTCAACCCATAAGAAGATTGAACCAATGAACCAAAAGTTCCCAGATGAAGGTATCATGAGTCAATCCTTGGGAGAACCAACAAAAGATGGTGTATGGACGATAGTATTTGATGGGGCCTCCAATAGACTCGGACATGACATAGGAGTCGTGCTTGTATCTCCAGAAGGCAACTTCACTCCTATTACTGCTAGGTTATGCTTTAATTGCACCACTAATATAGCTTAATATGAGGCATGTGGCCTAGGTTTGCAGGCAGTATTGGAAAGAAAAGTCAAAGGTTTAGAAGTCTTTGGGGATTCAGCTTTAGTCATCCATCAGTTGAAAGAAGAATGGGAGACCTGTGAATACAAGCTAGTACCTTACAAGGAGTATACCCATAAGATAGTTGAGCAATTTGAACAAATCGACTTCTACCACATCCCGACAGAGGATAACAGACTAGCTGATGCCTTATCCACATTATCCTAAATGTTCCATATAAGTGGGAATGACCAACCTCTCATCAGAATAGAAAGCAAAGATCAACCAATCCATTGTTGTGCAATAGAAGTAGAGCAAGATGGAAAGCCATGGTATCATGACATCAAGGTTTATATACAGAAAAATGAGTATCCCATTGGGGCCTCGGAGACTGACAAGAGAACCTTGAGACGACTGGCCATGGGTTTCTTTCTTGATGGTGATATTCTTTACAAAAGGAATCACAACATGGTACTCCTCAGATGCTTAGAAGAGAAAGAAGTTGAAGTAATACTCAAAGACGTGCACGAAGGCTTGTTTAGGACTCATGCAAACGGACATGCTATGGCTAGAAAGATCGTAAGGGCAGGTTACTTTCAGATGACAATGGAGACAGATTGTTGTGCTTATGTCAGGAAGTGCCACAAGTGTCAAATTTATGCAGACAACATAAATGCTCCACCAAACCCTCTAAATGTCCTTTCAGCACCCTGACCCTTCTCCATTTGGGGAATGGATGTGATTGGACCAATAGAGCCAAAAGCTTCTAATGGGCATCGCTTCATCCTTGTAGCCATCGACTACTTCAAAAAATGGGTTGAGGCATGTTCATATGCCAATGTGACCAGAACAGTGGTACTACGATTTATTAAAAAGGAGTTGGTGTGTAGATATAGGTTACCCAGCGAGATCATCATGGACAATGCCACCAACTTAAACAATAAGATGATGACTGAGATGTGTAGCGAGTTCAAAATCAAGCATCACACATCCTCGCCTTATCGCCCCGGGATGAATGGAGCAATAGAAGCAGCAAACAAGAATATTAAGAAGATTGTTCAAAAGATGGTAGTGACATATAAGGATTGACATGAAATGTTACCTTTTGCTCTACATGGGTACCGCACCTTGGTACGTAAATCAACTGGGGCAACACCATATTCGCTAATATATGGGATGTAGGCAGTACTCCCTAATGAAGTAGAAATTCCATCACTCAGAATCCTGGTAGAATCAGGATTGAAAGAATTAGAATGGATCCAAGTGCGGTATGACCAACTGAACATAGTAGAAGAGAAAAGGTTAGCTGCTATATGTCATGGTCAGCTGTACCAGAAAATACTCATGAGATCTTATGCTAAGAAAGTTCGGCCACGCCACTTTCAAGAGGGGGATCTGGTGCTTAAGAAGATACTCCCAATATAGAAGGATCATAGAGGGAAATGGACCCCAAATTATGAAGGACCATTCGGAGTGAAAAAAGCATTCTCTAGAGGAGCTTTGATATTGACTAATATGGACGAAAACGATTTACCTCTTTCCGTGAATTCAGATGTCGTGAAGAAATATTATGCTTGAGAGACCTTTCAAGAAAACAAAAAAAGAAGTTTGTGCATTGATCACACATTTTTGCATACTTTCCTGCACTCTCTTAGGAGAATGATGTAAACAAATCCCATACGGTGTGTACCCTCAGACAGTTCATGTTGTTGACACAAGGCTTCTTTGTTATCACAAACACCAATGAAGATATCCTTAGTCACCCCTTTTGAGCTGAAACAATATGAAAGAAGTTTATTCAAAATATATATATATACAACACCTTCGAGAAACATTAATAAACCGGGGAAAGCCTAGTTTTGCAACAAATCCTCAAAAGATCAAAAAGAGATGGAGTGGATTAAAAAAAGAGCCCGCTAAGAGGAGTGTTGTTGGAATCGGAAAGGACCGGACGGTCCGACCGGTCTGACCGCTGACCGGACATGAAAACGACTCTGGTTTGCCGTCTTAACCGAATGAGAGTTGGACCGCTTTGAACCGGAAAAAATCCGGTTCGACCATGTTAAACCCGGTTAAACCGGATTAACGCGGGAAGTAAACTGGACGGCTCACTTAAAAATAAAGAAAATGGGACAATGTTCTAATATTTTGTTTTACTACGGGAAGTAAACCGGACGGCTCACTTAAAAATAAAAAAAATGGGACAATGTTCTAATATTTTGTTTTACTACGGTCCAAAAAAAGATAAAGAGGTATTCTTTCAATATAATTATACATAAATATTAATTATATAAAGTGTTACATTTATATATAACTATATATTTATAAATAAAAATTATTAATTATGTACGAAATCACCCGTCAGACCGGACGGTTTAACCGTTTAAATCGGTTAAACCTAATACGGGACCTCTGCCGGTTTGACGTCCGGCTCGGGTTTCACAACACTGGCGAAGAGTTTCAATAAACCTTAGGCAAAAGTTAGGGCAAATAAAAGAAATCTCAAATTAGAGTGATTACAACACTTCCATTTTTTCCAAAAGCAATGGAAATCGTATGCATGGTTGAAATATAGGAGATGTTGGAAATAGGATTATGGAGAATATGGAGAAAGTTGGGGGCGGGAAACACATCATTTGAGCCTTATATCCTTTTCTTTCTTGTAAACCCTAACCAGACCATGTTACAAGCCCAAAATGTCCTTGTTGAGATTCGAACTGTTTGAGATACAAACCAATGGTACCAAATAACTGACTCCAAAATAAATTCAAAAACAATATATATATATATATATGCATAGCATGATCAATACACAAAATCTCTCAAAAAAATGAATAGATCCCGTTAGGTCGAAAGAGCGATCTATTCAAAACTTAGGGACAAAAGAAAAAGAAAGGTTTCTTAAGGGCATAAGACAATAAGTCAATCTTGGGGCAAATTTTTGGGAGACCAAAAATTAAGTTAATATTGGGTCAATTTTTTGGATGATCAATGATTGTATAGTGGTAGTATAACATGTTTCGTTATTTAAAACCTTTTCCCACACTTCACCCAAACACAAAAGGCCAAACACGGTCATATTTCTTCAATCGTATATGAGTTAAAATATTTTATTTGCATGGTTTGTTTTCAATAAACTTGTACTATCTTAAGAATTTTAAGCATGCTGACTTGAGTAATATTCGAAAAGAGAAAAACACTTTACAACTGAAAGGCAAAGTTAATTGTCATCTTCTAGCATGAACAAACAATGTCGTTCCCTAGAAACAACAATCTACAACCAAATGTTGAGGATGCGACAGAGCAATACGGATGAATACCAATTACAACTCAATCTGATATGAAAACAATTATAGAATTACCAAACATGAGCATTTCATAGCTTGCATCAATAATAGTCATTTGCATTCATACAAAAACGAAACAACAAAAAACATGTCATACACGTTTTCATCCCAAATCCCGACAGTATACCGACCTGTGTCTTTGGGCTCACCCTTTTCATTCCAAGTTACGGTAGTACACCGACCTACGTTCTTGGTCTCATTTCCTAGTGTCATACTATATTCCGGCAGTACACCAACCTGTGTCTTTGGGTTCACCCTTTTCATCCCAAGTTCTAACAGTACACCGACCTGCGTTCTTCGTCTTATTTCCTAGTGTCATCCAAATTTCGACAGCACACCGACCTGCGTCTTTGGTTTCACCCTTTTAATCCCAAGTTCTGGCAGTACACTGACCTGCTTTCTTAGCCCTCGATCCAATGTCTCCAAATTCCGGCAGTACACCAACCCGTGTCTTTGGTTTCACCCTTTTAATGTAGAGTTTCGGCAATACACTGACCTGCGTTCTTGGCCCTCAATCCAATGTCTCCAAATTCTGGCAGTACACCAACTTACGTCTTTGGTTTCACCCTTTTAATCCCAAGTTCTGGAAGTACATCGACCTGCATTCTTGGGCCTCTATCCAATGTCTCCAAATTTTGGCAGTACACCGACCCGCGTATTTGGTTTCATTCTTTTGATTCCAAGTTCCGGAAGTATATCGACCTGCGTTCTTGGTCCTAAATCCAATGTCTCCAAATTATGGCAGTACGCCAACATGCATATTTGGTTTCACCCTTTTAATCCCAAGTTTCGGCAGTACACTAACCTACGTTCTTGGCCCTCAATCCAATGTCTCCAAATTCTGGCAGTACACCAACCTGCGTCTTTGGTTTCATTCTGTTCATTCCAAGTTCTGAAGTACACTGACCTACGTTCTTGGCCTTCAATCCAATGTCTCCAAATTCCCATAATACACTGACTTGTGTCTTTGGTTTCACTAATTGCACTCCAAATTCTGGCAGTACACCGACCTGTGTCTTTGGTTTACATCCATAAAACTCAGACCATCTTAAAGATAGTTCAACTCACAAAATTAGCACTGAGATTTAGCCAGTTAGGCTTCTTTTGAGCCTCAACAAAATTAACATTCATTTCTTTACTAGTCACTTATCATGGTATCCCTCAAACCTCGGTTTACTTGCTATCAGATAACCAACTAGTAAAGAGGGACAGTTGTGAATACTCATTTTTACCCGGCCCTTAAAAAACCCAACATATTATAAAAGTAATTACTTTCTCAAAATAATTATTTTTTATTTATTTATGTATTTTAGGGTTTATATTAAATTTAAATGAGATATTTCAAATGTCCTAAAATGATAAAAATATTATATTTAATTATTTTTTTCGAATTTATATTATAAAAGAAATAAAATATAATTAAAAATATTTTGTATTAATTTTTATAATTAAAATCGAATTTATAAAAATAAATGAGATTTTAAATTCCAAATAAACAATAAAATACATTTTTATTTTTGTTTTAACGAAAATATAAATTTAATATATAATTTAGAATATTAAAAAAAAAATTGTTATTTTTTTTGTTATTTAATTCGAATATATAAATAATTTAACAAATAAACCAAATTTAAAAATGTATTTTAAGAAAAAGTAATAAAATAAAAAAAAATATTTACACCAAGTCAAATCTGACTTGGTGGGTGCCTACTATTATGGGGTTATTGGGTTAGTAGATAGTGGGTTTTTTAGCATTTTGTAAGGATTAAGTTAGGTTAAATTTTATATATAAATAGAGTTATTGGAATTAGGTTATTCTTCTTCTCTTAGTTGCAAAAAAAAAAATACATTGCATAGAGAAAAAGTGCCAAAAAATTGCACAGAGAAAGAGGAGAGAAAAGAGAGTGAAAACTTATCCAATACAGTCAATCCTATGTTTAGCACTGTGCATCTGAATCCAACATCGTTGGATTTGCATACTGGTTTAGTTGAGCTCCCTTGGGCGCGTGAGATCGTGACAGACAAGCGAGTTCATCCTTCCATGCGTGGACACACGCGTACAAGAGTAGAACCCTTGTCCAAGGACTCTGATTCGGTGTGCTCAGGCGCATCGTACACGCTGTGCACCCTCATCTTTTGTCCAATGGAATGGCGACACGCAGGAGGGTCTACGTGAGTCCAGTGATCACGTCCGTATCATAATCATCTCACTGGGAGCGTTTCACATGTGGACGAGTGCATCATACCTACGGTGAGATCGTTGATCAAACGGCCAGAAGACGTCCACATCACCAGCACAATCTAAAGCCACCTTCAACCATTTGTGAGGTGACACGTGTCTAGATGCTCATTGATTCATTCCGCTCCAGAACAAAACTCATTCAGGTATATAATTTTAATATTTTCTTATTCTAAAGGCATTGCTATTTCTTTTAAAATGATAAAAAAAAATATTTCACCAAGGACAATTTATTATTTTTATTATGACAATATGATAAAATGTCAAATAATATTTTTTATTAAATAAATATTACATTTTATTTATTTATTATGTGTAAATACTATAAAGGATAATAATACCTTAATAAAGCTAATAATTGATTAACCTTTTTTATTTTATTTCTATTATTTTATTTTTCAAAAGTATTTTTTGTTTCTGTAAGTAAAAATAATAAAAAAAATATTTTTAAAAGAGAAAACATAATATCTAAAATAAAAAAATGTTTTTAATAATAGATCATTTGCTACAAAAAAATGATTTTATAACACTATCAAGTTTTATAAAAAAAATTCATAACTTTCTCGGGATTAATCAAAGGGTGAAGACATGTCGTGTTTATACTTCTTGTCATCATATCATCCTTGAATGGTCGCATTACGACGCTTCTTTTCATTCGATTAATTCATAAATTAATAATAAAAAACTAAAAATTATATTAATTCTAAAATTAATAATAAAAAGCCCAAAAAAGATATTATAAATATTTTCAAACCTTTTTAAAATGGGATGCGGTACAGATATTATTTTCTGTTGCTTCACCCTTTTTAAAAAGTTAATTATTTTTACCAATAAACCATTTTAAAATTAGAATTACGTAAGTCTTGATTTCATAAAATGTTCAGGAATACGTAGGAGCAAGTAACATTGTCAGACTTAAAAATAAAAAATAAATAAATATTTTGCTGTACAGAAATTTAACTTTAAATAATTTAAGGATATTTAAATCATACAACGGGCAGACGAGGTGCTAAGACCTTCCTCAATCCGTAATCGACTACCGAACCTGGATATCACAATCCAAAATGTAGTAGCGACTCTAAGAGGTCACGTAACCGAAAATTGGGACGCGATAGTATGGAAATTAAGTATAATTAAAAAATGAGCACTTACAACATGTCTTGCCGCTTCTTGAACTTCCTCATTGTCGATGTCACCATCCTTGTTCTTACGGGCACCCACCCATAGAACATCGAGTTCTACTCCACGTGGAGTCATAGGTGTATCACTTTTGTTCTTCAATTAACAAAACATAACCAATAATAATATAATCAAATATATATATATGCATACAAAAAATAACCAATAACGTACTTACAAATTAACAATAGTTACATTTTTTCCCCGATTCTTGTATACCCCTATCGAGAAGCTCAGTATGGATATAAAGGCTTGGATGCCCTCTTGCTGTTTTCATTACTTAATTTCTCAAACAATAAACAACATTAATATCAACAATCATATATATGTATATATAAAAGCATATATACAAAAGTCAATACAAAGAATATGATTTTACCAAGAAAGAATCGTCTTGTGTACGTAGGCTCACAAAAGTCTTCCAATCCTTTTCATCAACGATATTTGCATATTTAGTTGGAGGTTTTAGGTTGACATTGTCGTCAGCATCTCTGAGTAATTTTTCGGCATCAACTTGGAATTGTCGGAAAGCGTTGCCAACCGATTTAAGGATATAATCCTTATGCTCCTCACCAACATCAAAACTTGACTGAAATAAAAACACATACATTATATATTGCATGAAAACACATGCATATACGTACATTGCATGAAAATGTAACACATATATGTACATTGCATGAAAACGTAACACATATACGTACATTGCATAAAAACATAAAAAACTTAAAAATAAACTTACTGTTATTTCATTCCAAATAAGCTCATGTTATTCCCTACATCACTCCATTTCTTGAATGTTAGCTTCAGATTCTGCCTAACAACAACGCCAATGTAGCTTACCAATACGTTGTCACCCTTCGAGTTTAATGGTTGGCCTTCCTCTTCTCGTTTGGAGAAGATTCGTCAAAATGGACATGCACAGACTCTTCTACTTGCATTGAATATTTATTAAAGACTCGATAAGCTTTACTATGCAATGAATATCCCAAAAATAAACCATCATCAACTTTTGAATCAAATTTACTTAAATCTCTTTTTTCATTATTTAATATAAAGCATTTACGCCCAAAAGCATGAAAATGAGAAATATTAGGTCTACGACCTTTTAAAAGTTCATATGGAGTTTTTGAAAAAGTAGTGGTCGAGGTCGTACTCGATACAAATAATATAACAATTAAAACTGCAGTACTAGGAAGTGACTCCTAGGTCGTTTCCCAAGGATTCTCTTTCACGCAAAGCTTCAAACACCTTATACTCACACACACACAAGGGGGGTTTTGCTGTTGGATAGTATGAACATAAATCAAATTCAGAAACAGTAGTTAAACAATGTACAATATAATAAAACGGCTAAATCCCTTTGGTTCGTTTGTTCACAACTCAATCATCGGTTTCAAAAGATTATTTTTGGATTCCAACCATTAACTTCCGAACTTGTTGAGAATCAATTAACTAAGCGATAATCAATTCAAAGTTCCAGAACCTAAACCTCAAACTAGGCGAAATCAGTATAAACATGAAACGAATAACAAATTCACACGAACTAAACATTCATGTACTAGAGAGAGTAAGTCAATAAGTGAAGATAAACTCAACCAACCAGTTTCTAAGCAATGGAATTAAGCAAACCATATTCAGGAATAAGATAGAAGAAATCAAAAATAAAGAAACCGAAAATGCATTAATAACAAAACCTCAAGAGTTGTGATACATTACCAAAGGAACTTAGTCCAGAAATTTAGCCTTCCATGGCAATGGAAGAACAAAACGAAAATGAGAAATGAAGAAGGAGTGAAACCCTAGCAGAGCAAAACGAGGGAAAACGGAAATGTGCTTATGTTTCAAAGTGAGCCAAAGTGAAGTGTGTGTGTTTGGAGTGGGGAATCCAAATTTAACCCCTCCAACACACATAAACCGAATTGAGCCTAAACAATGGGCCTAAAGCTAAATTACAATAAAAACAACTCCTAAAGTAAAAATACAATCTTCACTTCAACACATATCCTCGACTTCCATAATGCCCAAAATGTCGTTGATGCCAAATGTGATCTGAAAATGATAATATATTTAATCAGGTCAAATAATCCCAAATAAACTCATTTTAGGAATATTAGTCCAATAAAGTCTAAAACACTAAACCATGTGAAACAAAGTCAATTAGGCACCAAGAATCATCAATCATGCTAAATTAAGGTTATGAATAGTGAGGAATATATTGCTCATCAAATACCCCC
>NW_017719347.1:0-653 GCF_001865875.1 Lupinus angustifolius
ACATCAGCCCAAAAATATTTAGGAACCTTGCTTTCATTTAGCATGGTTCTAGAAAGTTTCTCTAAGACTCGATTCTTCCTCTCAACAACTCCATTTTTTTAGGGGTACGAGGGGCCGAAAATTGATGCATAATATCATATTTATTACAAAATTTATCAAATGAATGGTTCTCAAATTCGCCACCATGATCGGATCGAATATATACAATCTTATGATTAAACTGGTTTTGGATTTGCTTGGCAAGGTTTTTGAAAGACTTAAAGGCATCGCTTTTGGACGAGAGAAATAATGTCAATGTAAATCTAGAGAAATCATCAATGATCACTAAAGCATAAAAGCTACCACCAAAACTCATAACCTGTGATGGTCCAAACAAGTCCATATGGAGAAGCTCCAAAGGTCTTGTTGTGGATATCACATTGTTTTTAGCAAAAGAGTTTTTAACTTGTTCACATATTTGATAAGTGTCACAAGTTTCTTTAGTTTTAAAATCAAGTTTTGGCAGCCCATCAACCAAATTATTTTTAGACAATTTATCTAGATGCTTTATGTGAATATGAGCGACACGCCCATGCCAATATTTCTACCCCAAATGCATATATAATATGTCCAATTCTGATCAAAGATTCCAAAGTTATGCCAAAAACAGAAAA
>NW_017719348.1:0-5881 GCF_001865875.1 Lupinus angustifolius
ATTCAATATGTGATGAAAGAAGTGTGGAAACAAAGTTTCCTGCAAAAATTCCAACCACAGTTATATTAACCAACATACACCCGAATCAACCAACATGCAAATAGCTAAACAAGACAACAAACAGTGAATTCTACAGGAAGATTTTGAAACACAAATATAATGGTTATTCTAAGACACACACTAAAATATATTAAGAACCTTTGACAAGAACTAATAATCCCCGGCAGCGGCGCCAAATTTGATCGAGGTCGTACCCGATACAAATAATATAACAATTAAAACTGTAGTACTAGGAAGTGACTCCTAGGTCGTTTCCCAAGGATTATCTTTCATGAACAAAGCTTCAAACACCTTATACCCACACACACACAAGAGGGTTTTTGTTGTTGGATAGTATGAACATAAATCCAATTCAGAAACAGTAGTTAAACAATGGAATAAAACGGCTAAATCCTTTTGGTTTGTTTGTTCACAACTCAATCCTTGGTTTCAAAAAATTATTTTCTTCCGAATTTGTTGAGAATCAATTAACTAAGTGATAATCAATTCAAAGTTCCAGAACCTAAACCTCAAACTAGGCGAAATCAGTATAAGCATGAAACGATTAACAAATTCACACGAACTAAGCATTCATGCACTAGAGAGAGTAAATCAACTAAGTGAAGATAAACTCAACCAACCAGTTTCTAACCAATGGAATTAAGCAAACCATATTTTGAAATAAGATAGAAGAAATCAAAAATAAAGAAACCGAAAATGCATTAGTAAAAAAACCTCAAGAGTTGTGATACATTACCAAAGGAACTTAGTCCAGAAATTTAGCCTTCCATGGCAATGGAAGAACTAACCGAAAATGAGAAATGAAGAAGGAGTGAAACCCTAGCAGAGCAAACAGAGGGAAGATGGAAATGTGCGTATGTTTCAAAGTGAGTCAATGTGAAGTGTGTATGTTTAGAGTGGGGAATCCGAATTTAACCCGTCCAACACACATAAACTGAATTGGGCCCAAAGCTAAATTACAATAAAAACAACTCCTAAATTAAAACTACAATCTTCACTTTACCACATATCCTCGACTTCCATAATGCCCAAAATGCCATTGGTGTCAAATGTGATATGAAAATGGTAATAGATTTATTCAGACCAAATAATCCCAAACTAACTCATTTTAGGAATACTAGTCCAATAAAGTCTAAAACACTAAACCATGTGAAACAAAGTCAATTAGGCACCAAGAATCATCAATCATGCTAAATTAAGGTTATGAATAGTGTCTAATATATTACTCATCAAGTAGGCCTTAAGAGTATATGATTAATCATATAGCAAGTTGTATGCACTATATCAGCCCAAAAATATTTAGGAACCTTGCTTTCATTTAGCATGGTTCTAGAAAGCTCCTCTAAGACTCAATTCTTCCTCCCAACAACTCCATTTTGTTGAGGGGTACGAGGGCCGAAAATTGATGCATAATACCATATTTATTACAAAATTTATCAAATGAATTGTTTTCAAATTCCACACCATGATCGGATCGAATATGTACAATCTTATGAGTAAACTGGTTTTGGATTTGCTTGGCAAGGTTTTTGAAAGACTTAAAGGCATCGCGCTTGGACGAGAGAAATAATGTTCATGTAAATCTAGAGAAATCGTCAATGATCACTAAAGCATAAAATCTACCACCAAAGCTCATAACCTGTGATGGTCCAAACAAGTCCATATGGAGAAGCTCTAAAGGTCTTGTTGTGGATATCACATTGTTTTTAGCAAAAGAGTTTTTAACTTGTTTACATCTTTGACAAGTGTCACAAGTTTCTTGAGTTTTAAAATCAAGGTTTGGCAGTCCATCAACCAAATTATTTGTAGACAATTTATCTAGATGATTTATGTGAATATGAGCGACACGCCTATGCCAATTTTTCTACCCCAAATGCATATATAATAAGTGCAGTTCTGATCAACGATTCCAAAGTTATGCCAAAAATAGAAAATCAACAGTAAAACTAGTCCCTACTTGTTTGTATCTCACAACCAGCAACAAGGTGATTCGCTATGATGCATATAGTATTCAATATGTGATGAAAGAAGTGTGGAAACAAAGTTTCATGCAAACATACACGTCACTAGGTATACCATATTTTCTAATATAACAAGAGTAGGACGTGTGACCATGAGTGCCACAATAAAAGCATGTAGGAACCTTTTTAGTAAAAACTTTCTTATTAGGTTGATTAATAGCTCAGTATGGTCACTAACATTCCTGGTTTTACTAAGCATAGCTCGGTATGGTCACTAACATTCCTAGTTTTACTAAGCATAATGTCTAACATGTTTTGACTCTCTGTGAGTTTTGCGATTTTTTCATTTAATCTCAAATTTCATTTTTCAAATCATCGCAAGAATCACAAACAGTTGGTTGACATAAATTATTATCAGAGCAATTGCATGCATTACAAGAATAGATCAAATCTAATGTTTCATTTTCCAATTTTGTTCATTTAGCAGGAATGTTCTTTTCCTATTGGAACTAATCCTAGCTAATTTCTTTAACTCATCATACAATTCGACATACACATTATACAAGTCCTCATAAGGAGGAGAATCATCAGATGAAGTAGATGAGGTGTCAGAATATACCTCGCCATCTGCCTCTTTTGAATTTGAGCAACAAGCATCATTTGTTCTCGTCATTAAGCATAGCCTTGCTGTCTCCTCTTCATATGAGGTGTTGGATGTCGTGTCCTCCTCTGGTATATCCCATACTATATAAGCTTTCTTTGATTTGAAGTCCCGAGGAGTGCTCTTATCTGAATCAACCTTCTTGTGGTAAGTAGGATATTAGAACCTCATATGTCCTGGCTTACCACATTCATGGCAAGTGAAGCGCTCTTTACTTTTGTCTTTTCTGGTCGACTCTCGCGCTTCTTTCTTCTGGAAACGTTTGAACCCTCCTTTCTTTAGAAATTTCCCGAATTTGCGTACGAGAAGGCTCGAGGTTTCTTCGTCTACATCTGAATCAGATTCATCTTCTTCTTCTCTCTCTTCTATGGATTGAGACGTTGTTGCCTTGAGAGATATACTTTTCTTTTTGTAATCTGATTCTTTGTGCATAGTCAACCATCCAAGCTCCATTTCGTGCTACTGAAGTTTTACGAACAATGTCGCCAAAGGCATGGAGTCAAGATACTTTGATTCCATAATAGCTGTTACTTTTGGTTGCCATTTACTGTCAAGACAGCGTAAAACTTTGTTAGTGAGCTCTCCTTTGTTAAACAAGTTATCCAAAGCAACTAAATGGTTAACTATATGAGTAAAACGTTTTTGCATATCACCAATAGATTCATTTGGTAACATATGAAATAACTCATATTCATGTGTCAGGGCATTTAGCCTGACACGCTTGACATCGCTAGTGCCTTCGTGAGACACTTATAAAGTGTTCCACATTTCTTTAGCACTGTGGCATTGCAAAACCCGAAAGAACTCATCATAAGATAGGGTCGATGTCCTGATATTTTTGGCACGCGGGTTATACTGAACCTTTTTGCGTTCATCATCGGTCCATAGACTTTTCGGTTTATCTCTTGGTTCATCATCCACTAAATTTTGTGGAACTAAGGGCCCGTTGACTAAGGATTCACAAATATCCGAGTCGATGGCCTCTATAAAGATTTTCATGCGAACTTTCCACTAGGCATATCCTGCGCCACTAAAATCAGGGGGGTGGTTAATGGATGCGCCATCACCGCCAAAAGGGTTGGTAGAACCCATTTAATTTCCCTAAGGGATCATGCAGATACGGTTGAAATAGCACGACATACTAGCTCTGATACCACTTGTTAGGTATCAGTGACAGAATACACCTAGAAGGGGGGGAGGGGTTGAATAGGTGTCGCGATTTCCACTTTCCGCTATTTGCACCAAAGCCTTATTCTGGAAAATCACCCAGTTAATCGATTAAAGCTATGACTTAATCAATTAAGTCGCATAGAATTAGTAGTTGTTGAATGGCTCAATTATACAACCAATTACAGATTACACAAAAATGATATAGCATATATATTTAAACACAACTAATCTTTATTTGGCAGCAATACTATATTCAAAATATCAGCTACAATAGGCAATTAAAAGCTACTTAAAACAGTAAAGAGATAAGGAAAAGAAATAGCCTGCAACAAGGTTTTTATACTGGTTCGTTTAGCGGTCCACTGCAAAACTACATCCCGTCCTCCCCTCTGATCTGGGAGATTTTCTTCACTACAATTGAAGCATATGCATCTTACATACACACTTCCAATTACAAGACCTTGAACGCTACCTTCTTGAATTCCCAGAACCTCTACCTTGGTTTGACCTTACCCAATCGCCTAGGAAAACCTTTCCTACGATCCAGCCCTATGTTCTAAACTCAAGACCTCCAAGTCTTGGTGAAGACTCTCTGATCTCGTTGGTGGTACGACACCAAGAGACGACTTTCCTTGTTACACAAATAACACAAAAAATATAGTAATGTGAAGCACAAAATAGCTCAAATAGTACAAGAAAGAACAAGCTATAAACCCTATACAAATGTCACAATTACTAAGAATATGTATAAGATCAGAATCATGAAGAACGTGTAATTTCTACCCTTAAGAAATCTCTAAACAATAATGAAAGAATCATGCAAGAACACGATAGGATGATGAACACATTTGATAGTATGCAATGGATGACATGTTAATCCCTCAGCATAATACTATCTTACTCTAATCTCACATACAATTCTCTCTACCTATATGACATACAAACAATACAAAAATATGCAACTTAGTAGTTCTAATATGAATGAATGAATGTATTAATTCGTATCTAAAATCTGTTAAAAACACAGTTTATATAGAAAAGTTGTTTTGCACCCATTTAATCGTTTATGTTGCCTGTTAATCGATTAACGGGCTGTTAGAGAGTAACTGAAATGTGTTTTTCAGTTATCTGTTGAAACTGTTAAAAACTGTTTTCACGTTTATTGATTAAAGCTTCACTTAATCGATTAAATGGCTTATTTTAAGTTAAGATGTTAATTGGTAAACTACCTATATGTTATGCTTATCAAATATACATGTTTTATCTTTTATGTTATGCCTAAAATGCACAAATAACATGTATGATTAATGCATGAACATATAATAAAACTAGATGGCATGTCTCATGTAAATGATATGATAGTTTTTAGACTTTATGAGATTTGCATCTAGGTTTACCGAATCTAGACTCAATAACTAAGACACATCTAAGACTCTAGTTTAGACATGAAGCTCTTGAGTCTTTTGCATGTTAATTTGTTGAGTTGACTTTAAGCTTTCATTAAGTCTTTTGTCTTCATCAATACATAGGCAAGCTTAAGTGCTATCTTGACCCATTGATAAATGCCAAAAGTATACACTTTTCACCATCATTCTATGGCACTTATCCTATGCAAATTGTAGAAAACCAACTTAAATGAACACTTTTTAGGTGAATTTTGCATGATTAAATAAATTGGTTCTTTATTAATTCTTGTCCAAGTTTTCTTTGAGTTTTGTAGGAAATTGAATATTAAAGAATAAATTCAAAGATGGATAAGAATTCAAGCCAAAATTCAAGACAAAAGCTCAAAATGAATTGCTAAAAGTAATCAAGTTAAAGCATGGCATGCTATGTGCTTAATTTGGTTACTTAGCCTTGAAGAAAGGTAGCTTACTTCGTCTTGAAGAAACCTATGTTAAGGTAGGCCAAGCAACTTGCAAAAATCAAATGCTTACCTTAACTTAAAGAAAACAGCCCAAAAGTGCCAAGCAACCAACAAAAATCAAGTAACAAACCAAAGGAAAAAAGGTTGCTTCACCATGAAGAA
>NW_017719349.1:0-395 GCF_001865875.1 Lupinus angustifolius
ATTTTGTTGAAACCATGAACAACTTGTGTTCATGGAGTTGTTATAATGTTGTATTACATACTTTTTGTTGTTTTAGCCAAAGGGGATGATGATGAAATCAAAGGAACCTTTAGGAAGTGTTTTGGAAAAATGAGAATGTATGTATTTCTATTTGTTGTTAGCCTTAAAACCATGGCTTGGAACAAGTTGGAAAAATAGAAATCTTTGCTAAAAAGGATGTTAAACTTTATGATTACATGAATGTCTCATAAAACTCTTAAATGATGCTTTGAATAACTTACTTTAAAATGGTAAGATTATTAAAGAACGTCTTAAATCGGAATACGTAGTTTTACTAAAAACCGTATGTTTAAAATGAATGGAAATCGTGAACGGACTTTCGATGAAAAAGGATG
>NW_017719350.1:0-701 GCF_001865875.1 Lupinus angustifolius
TATATATGATTGTTGATGAAATGTGTTGAATATTGTATATGAATGTTGTTGGGAACTTTTCTGGGTGCAGGTGTTTGAAAAACCATGTTTAAATGTGTTTCGGTTGTCGAAAAGGGCAAAGGTTGGTATTCTGTCCAAGTCCCTGTCGCTTGGGCGAGCAAGGGTCCCGCTTAGGCGAAAAATGCCCAGGATTTCAATGAAAATTGAGAATTTTCTCGCTTGGGCGAGCTAAGGCCTCGCCCGGGCGAGCAAAAGCCCGCTTGGGCGGAAAAAAAAAAAGAAAAAAAAACCAGGATTTTAATAAGGTCTCGCTTGAGTGAGAAGAGACCTTGCTTGGGCGATAATACCTTCGCCTGGGCGAGGGAAGCTTCAGTTTATTTGAGATTTAAAGACGAATTGTCGCTTGAGCGACTAGTCCCCGCTTGGGCGAGGGATAGTGTGGGAAGATTGGAATAAAATGATGCTATGAACAATGTGATGAACCTGGGTAGGGTGTGTTGTGATATACAGGTTGTGGAATGAGATCATGGCGTAGATGTGAAGCATGACTCCACAAAGATATGAAAGCATTGTTTGTGTTTATGCCTGGTTGGGCAAGTATCCGACTTGAGGTCGTGAACTAGGGGGTACCCTAGTAATGATACATGGTATCACTGAACAACGATCGACCGACCGTAAGAGGCTTGGTCATGTGACCGTCC
>NW_017719351.1:0-6112 GCF_001865875.1 Lupinus angustifolius
GTGATGTCCCGAAAAAGGAAGGTTTTAAAAGGAAAACAATTTTACACATCACCAATTCAAAAAAAAAAAATTTACCCATTTTTCTGCAATGTTTTTTAGAATTGTTTTTCGGGGCGTTACAAAAGTAATCTAAATAAATGGTGAATGATATAGTGATTATGTATAAATCGTTATACTAAGAGTGTGTAGGTATTACACTCTAAAAATAACAAATAATTTACACGTAGAACCTTAAACAACACATGCTCATAGAATTATGAAAATAAATTATTTCTATAAAAGTTCAAAAAATCATTTTTTTTTAAAATGGATTTCTAAATGATCTTAGAAGTGTTTTTTAAAAGGTGATTTTAAAAAAAATGTTTAGTTGAAATAATAGTTTTTAAAATAATGATTTTCTTCAATAATTTTTTTTAGTTCCCCAATAAAAAAAATCAAATGGATTGGATATTCATCCATCCAAATCCATGAAAAGGGAGTCATGGATGGATTAGAATCCATTGAATATGGATGAATTGGATAACTTAAAATGTAGTTTAAATGGATTTATATGGATTAATGGATAGATTTCCATCCATTCATTATCATCTAAATCCAAATCCATACATTTGTCACCCCTACTTGCAGGAAGTATCATATATATTCATTATTCTCTAGCATCATAAATATTCATTCACTCTCATAAACATCTTCTCTCTCATATTCATTACTAGCATTTATTCTCTTTTACCTTCATTAACTCTTTATAAACTCATACTGACTTGAGCGTCGGAGAACCTTTTCAGGTACCTCCACCGGTAGTCCAAACTCTACTTTCGTCAACTCTTCGAAGCCTGTAACCCCATTAGACTTTCTTTCCGACCATCCCCGACCAATCAGAAAGAACACCCCATAAAACTTAAAATTTCTGAATGGAATAACCACTATGCCAGAGTTGTCATTCAATAGTGCTTATTTTAGATGTATAATAGCGCTTTTGGACGCTTCTTTTACCGCAATAGTATATGATCATCATTAACAGCGCTTCATAAACGTTGTTGTATTGATTATATACCACAACACAACATACAAAAAGCATTATCATATAGTGCATCAATACAACATCGCATTATCCACAAAGCGCTGTCATATAGTGCATCAATACAACAACGCATCATCCACAAAGCGCTGTCATATAGTCTTACATAAACATCGCATTTTATAAGTCTTATTAACTGTGCTTATGGTTGCGTTGTTGAAGTTCATATATTTAACATCGCAATAACAGAAAAAGCGCTGTTGTATTATTCATAAATTTCACAAACAACACCTTAATACAACAACGCTTTCTATAAAAAGCTTTATTGTAGTTATCCTTTACAACAACACATGACTTCCCCTAGAATTCGCTATTGATTTGTATAAATTAATACATGCATATACATTTATTAGCATAACAGACATTTTCAACTGCACAGATATTTATACATTGTGAACAACACAGACACATTAATACATGTCAGAAGTTTATTTTATTAAACATCAATACAATACAAAATACAAACAATGAATATCATGTCAATTACGTTTTGACAGAGTACATAATTACAAATAAAAAAATTACACATATTACAAAAAAATTAAACAATATTATACAAATTACAAATAATCAAAATTAAGCTATAATTATACAAAGAGTACTTGCATCTACTTTTTTCTTTTCTTTAATTGTTTTTGTCTTGTAGGGTCATCCTTGTTTGGAGGAGTATATTGATTTACCCAATGCCCTTCCATCTTGATTATCTCTTGTATATATATCGTCATTTGTAGCTAGTCCACTCTCATGCGATTGATATGTCCCAAAAAAGAATCATCTTCATCAACATCTTCATATTCTTGGTCATCAATGTTATTGACGATTATTTTGTCAGTTAAAAGAACAATGGACCATTTCATATTAGTTGGGTCACTAACATAAAATACTTGTTGAGCTTGTGATGCTAGAATAATTGACTCATCTTTATATTCTGGCCTATCAAGATCCACTTGCATGAACCCTAATTCATCAACTCGGACCCATTGTTGTTATCAACCCACATACAATAAAAACTGGCATCTGAAACATTGTGTAATCCAATTCCCATATGCGTTCAATCACTCCAAAGTATGACATGTTCGTATATATTGGGTTTCTATCTTTTGCACTTGACATTTTTTTCAAACACATTTTTTTAATATGCAGAATATCGAGGAAATGTCTTACATATAATGAACTCCAATATGACAATTCAAAGAAGATTAACCTTTTCTTCCACCCACTTGTAACAATTTCTTTTGCAAAATGTTTACCAAAGTTAGTATCCAAACCCTTTAGCTTTTGAAATAATTGGTCATCTGTCAACGACAAAGGAGCACAACCTTCTTCATTGTTTCCATCAAATGCTTTTCTCCATTGCCGATAATGATAATCTGAAGGCAAAAATCTACATGGTCAAGGAAGACATTCTTCTTATAGTGTTCCAACCTCATTGAATGAGTATTGTCTTCACATATAGGATATGCAAAATATCTCTTTGTGCTATATCCATACAGATTACCATATATAGGGAAATCACTGATTGTGTTGAACAACAAAGCCCTCAAGTTGAACCTTTTTACCCTATATTCATCATATACATTTATGCGTGTCTCTCACATTTGCTTCAAGTCTTCAATTAATGGAGCCAAATATATGTCTATGTTATTTCCTGATTGTTTAGGTCTAGAAATTAACATAGATAACATCACATATTTGCGCTTCATGCATAGAGAATGATGTAGGTTGTATATCACAAACATCACTGCCATGTACTGTGGGAGCAACTTTGAACACTATGTGAGTTAATTCCATCCATTGATAATGCAAGGCGTAGATTTCTTGATTCTTGACCAAAACTAGGATAGTCGTGATCAATTTTTCTCTTGCCGTTTTCATTACTTAATTTCTGAAACAATAAACAACATTAATATCAACAATCATATATATGTATATACAAAAGCATATATACAAAACTCAATACAAAGAATATGATTTTACCAAGAAAGAATTGTCTTGTGTGCGTAGGGTGACAAAAGTCTTCATATCATCTTTATCAATGATATTTGCATATTTAGTTGGAGGTTTTAGGTTGACATTGCCATCAGCATCTTTGAGTAATTTTCCAGCATCAGTTCGGAATTGTCGGAGAGCCTTGCCTACCGATTTAAGGATATAATCTTTATGCTCCTTGTTAGATATTTTATGTAACGACAAGTGTACCGTATCGTACAAGTAATAAAATCCGGTAAAGTACCGAGATATCGTCCTCAGGGAGCGGAGTGGATTTATACTAACTCCTACAAGAATCAATTGAGAAACTATGTACAAGATTTGGTTGGTAAATTTGCATTGATTTTTAGAAATAATCAAATTTAAATAACAATTGAAGATATTAAAATAAAATGGTTGGGATCAAAACTCATCATTTTTTCCCTTTTGACATCCATGGATTCAATTCCTAATAATTTGTGAAGTTACTGAATTTGATGCACATTTTTCATAAATCAATTACATGAGTCCCCTGATTGTAACATTCTTAGGTAATCACTCAATTACCAATTCCTTGGATAATCGGATGATTAACTAGCATTAAAATCAAATGTAAAAGTAATTCCTACATCATTGTCCATCCCTAGATCAATTATGTAGCACGAAAGATAATCCAGATTCGGTATCAAGTTTAACTTCCCAGTTAAACTTGAACCTTAAATCATGAATTCAATAGCTAATTGAAATTAAGCAATAAATAAGGGATAAACTTTCCAAAATCAAACAACATTAATATAGAATTGAATCCAAAAGTACAAAAGGTAAGAAGATTACATTTCGATTCCCAACTACGAAGAACTAGCCACTCATCTTTGCCATTACAACACTCTGATCATGAGAAATACAAGAAATTCCGGATATAAAGTCATTCCCACGGCTTCTCCATTCCTCTCTAGTGTTTCTCTCTCTAAAATCGTGTGAAAAAGCTTGGAAAATGGTTGGATAACCCCCTCTTCTTTTCGTAACCGCCTATATTTGTTCCACACTTGTGGTCTCTCGCTCGAGCTAGAGACTCTCGCTCGAGCTAGAGACTCTCGCTCGAACGAGAGAGTAAATTTCAGCATTAAAAAATCTTCTCGCTTGAGCGGCAGATCTCTCGCTCAAGCGAGAGAAGTTGCATTTCCACGCCTAAACACCTCGCCCGGGCGAGGAGAAACAGTAAGTATGAGGTTTTTTGTCTTGAATTAGCGCCTGAGCGATGCTCCCTCGCTTGGGCGAGGGGTACTAGTGTTTTCTGGTGATTTTCCTCTGGATTATGGCTTGAGCGACCATTACCTCGCTTAGGTGAGGCTAGTGCTGTTCACAAACATATTATTCTTTCGTTTTCCTCCTTTTTTTCATCGTTTCTTACCTACAAACGACAACAATTACTTAAATTCATAAACAATACAAGATTGCTAGATTATTGGGAATTATATGCAATTATATCATAAATCCACACAAAGTGCCCCAAAATCATACACATTTCATTAACATTTTGGCACTTAACACTCCTCACCAATATCAAAAGTTGACTGAAATAAAAACACATATACATTATATATTGCATGAAAACACATCATATACGTACATGACATGAAAACATAACACATATATGTACATTGCATGAAAACGTAACACGTATACGTACATTGCATGAAAACACAAAAACTAAAAAATAAACTTACTGTTATTTCATTCCAAATACATTTCTTCACGGTATTCCCTACATCACTCCATTTGTTGAATGTTAGCTTCAGATTCTGCCTAACAACAACACCAATGTAGCTTACCAATGCGTTGCCACCCTTTGAGTTTAATGGTTGGCATGTAGAGTTACATTGAACTTCTATCTTCACATCCTTAGTTCTTGACCGAATGACATTCTTCATGGAAGTCATTCCACATGGAGATCATTTTTGAGCAACAATTTGCTTGTCTTGTGGAGTCAGTGTAGCTTCGTCATCACTGTGAGAGTATGAGGATTTGTTGAGAGTATGAGGGTTTGCTGAGAGTACGAAGATTTCTTTTCGATTACGTTTGAGAGCATAGTGTAACACCGTGAATTTTCTATATATGTTTTATTAATTATTTATTTTATCAACGACTAATTTTAGAAATTCATCGGTATGGATTTAGGCAAAACCATAGTTGAGTGTTAGTCTTGTTCTGTGTTTTTATATTTTGTGGTAAATGTTCATAATTTTCTGTGACAAAAGGTTTTTTTGAACTGTGCCCAAATTCGCGCGAATTCGGCACAATAACGTGTTTTTGAGTTCCGTAGTTCGGAATTGAATTTTGATCGCGACATTGGCTTCGAAATATTATTTCGAGTCAAGATAGACATCAAGTTCATTCAGAACGCATTTCTAAATATTTTCCACTCATTCCGTGTTTCGAAGTTCTAACCGTAAACCAAAATCAGGAGATTTTTAATATCCGACCGAGTATTAGCCAACAATAATTGGGCATGCTTTAACCGATAATGTTTCGCCGAAAAGGTCACATCACTTTCATGTAAAAGGTTTGCTTGTTAAACAAGCAAAAGTACATATCATCTTACACAAAATCTCTTAAATCACAAATCTACCTCTTACACAATCAACTTTTTGGAAGAAACCTTTGGTCTTTACCCACTCTAAAATCTGATTTCTTTTCTTCAAAAGAGTCAACCCTAGCTTAGAAGAAACCCTTGGCATTTTCAAACTCTTTCTTCACTTTGAATTTTCTAAAGAACTCTCAAGGTAGTTCTTCATGGTTCTTCTTTTTGATTTCTTCATCTCTTAAGATCTAACCATTAGATGTTTATGAAATTTTAGTATGATGTTTATATGTATGTTATGAACATTTTCAACCGTTGAAATGTTCTAATAATCTAACTAACTCTTTTTATGTTTAAAACTCCAAATAGATATTTTCTTGAACTTAGAAAGTTATCTTGAAACCATGAACTCTTTATGTTCATGGGGAAGTTTTTAATGTTTAGAAAGTTTATATGTTTGTTGGTATTTGAACATGGTTAAAGGT